>NC_060207.1:150077500-150127500 GCF_021130785.1 Homalodisca vitripennis
AAACCCAAAAAAAAGGGCTGTCAACACAAAAAAACACTTGTAACCCCCTTGAGTTAATAACTGGGAAAAAAATCATGGTCAATTTGGTAAAAATTTAAACAAGAAAACCCCACCAGTGAATTAAAAATAAAATTGGGAGCAAAAATGCACAATTAATAATTGTTGGCATGTTGGAGGGGTTTTTTTTTTGAAAAACCTTTGATTTAAAAAACTCCCATAATATTTTTGGATTGGGAGATTGGTAATCGCAAATTAAGAGTGGGCCTCCCTGCATAATTACAAAATAAAATTTTAAATTCTTTTCCCTTTGTTAGGGGGTGATGTGACATGGGATTGTGTTCTAACATTGTGTTGTATGGTTTGGAAGTGATGTCCCAAAAAAGTGAATTTCCCTTTCTTGTTTATAAAAAAGTGAATAATTTAAAATTTATCTGATTGCCTTTTTCCAAAAAGAAATCCAATATTTTTCATTATTGGGGGAAAAACTGTTCCCAACTGATTGAAACCAAAACCCGGGTTACTCTCCTTCAAAGTACTCCCCAATTGGAAAAAGATGCATTTGTTTAAAAATGGTCCTTTAAATTTAGAAAAAAAATTTTTTAAAAGGGTCTACTTTCGGGATTCCCCTTTTATCCCCCCCAATCGCTTTAAAGTCGGGTCTCTTTTACTACTTGAAATTTTGGTTTTCTGAGCGAGGTTTTTAAATTTTAAAACAGCCAAAAGGCCACATGGTGCCCATATCAGGACTGTAAGGAGGATTTTTGGCATTTTGGCTGTTGTGTTCCCCTTGGCCAAAAACTTTTTGCCTTTTTGGGGGAATAAGTTTTGGCAATTATTGGGGGAAAACCCATTCACCCTCCACTGGGTTCCAAAAACCCAAAATTTTTTTAAACACAATGCCCTTTGGGGATGCCCCATAACTTCAAGATAGTACCCCTTTGGTTTGGATGTTCCCCTCGGGTACAACATTCTGATGCACTAGGGGCTTTATGGTTAAAAAAAAAACCCTTCAATTTCTTGTTTTTGGGCTTAGAAGATCCCCTAACTTTCTTCAGATGCAGGGGTTCCAGATTTCATTAAAGATTGAAAATTTGGGGTTTTTTTGTTTTGGTGATTGGTTATGGCTCTCTTTTTGGTGATCCTTTTTTAACCCCGGGTTGGTATGTCCCAAAAACTTTAGGTTTTTGCTCACTAGTCAAAGTGTTTTCCCGCAATTTTCCCCATTGTAAAGGACCGCCCCAGAACTTGGTTTTCCCACCCAAAACCGGAATTTTTTAAATAATGCTATTTTTATAACAGTTAAATTTGAAAATTCACTGAAGTCAGAGACATGGCTTGGGGGGGTTTGAAAAAACCCTTTTTCCCCTAAAACATAAAGCACCATGAAGCCCACCCAAAATTTTACAAAAAAATGTTTTTTCCCAAAATAGGGAAACATGTGCAAAGACGACTCAAATTTTATAAAGGCCAAGCCGGGGTTTGTGAAACCGTGGGAGGTGGATTTTTCCCCATGGTAATGTCCCAAGCCTTTTAAAAGCACATGTCAACAGTTTTTGGGTCAACCCAAACGCATCAGCCAATTCCCCACACCCTTCCTTACAGTCTGGTTTATGAGCACCATGGATTTCTGGCTGTTTCCAAAAAATTTTTAAATCTCTGTTCAGGGGAAACCCTTGATTTCAAGTACTAGAAAAGAGACCCAGATGAATGTGGGGGGCCAAAGGTAGAGGGAAAATCCAAAGTGGATTTTTAAACTTTTTCCAAAAACAATTAAAAACTGTGAAACATTAAGAAATCAAAAAAAATCTTCATTGCTTTAAGAATTTTGAAAATTTCCCAATGGACAACGCCACTTTTTTTTAAACCCCCAAAAAGGCCTTCTTTTTACCCACCCCCTTTAAAACCCCTTTAAAATAAAAAGGGGGAATGATTAGACAGTAAGTAAAAGAAAATTTTATTTTGTATATGGGTAGATGTGAATAACGCCACAAATTTGGTCATTAAAAAAAAAATTTAAAAGTAAATATGTTTTTAAGAAATCATCTCTTTAAAAATATAACAATCTAAAAATTTATTTAAAGAATTTAAATTAAAAAATTAAAAATAAAAAAAATAAATTTTTATAAAAATTTAAAACAAAAAAAAAAGAAACAAAAAATAGATAAAAAATTTCCAGGACCAAATAAAAAATTAAAAATTTAAAATGGGTTTTAAAACAACAAAAATAAATAAAAAGAGATTTTAACTTTTTAATAAATTCATTACTATAAAATTTAAATTATAATATCACAGGTTAAAGTAGTCATTTAAAAATTTAAAAAATTTTGTTATCAAAAAAGGCCATTAAAATCAACTTTTTTTAAACTTTTAAATTAGAAGTTTTAAAAATTTAATTTGAAAAAAATTATATAAAGCTAACCCCCAAATTTAATAAAAATATAATAAAGCTGCACACTTTTTAAATGGGACATCATACACATTACCCTTTTGGGTTTTTAATCATTGTGAGAATTTTTCCCCTCTCACTAGCTTAGTCGGGGAAAAGTAATTTTTTACCCAAGGTTAAAATGTTTTTTCTGACTTTCCCCAATAAAATTAAAATTTTTAAAATTTTGAAAAGGGGAACCCCATTAAAATCAGTGTATCTTTCCATTTTTAAAGTGGGATATTTAAAATATATATAAAAACTTGAAAAACATTAAATTTATAAATTTTTTTGGGCAATAGCCGTATTTAATTTCAATAAACATTGAATCGCAAAAAGTACTTGCTCCGCCGGGACTCGGAACCCCGGATCTTTTTCACTTGCCGGGTGAATGTGCTCCATTCCCCAAAAAAAGGGGCCGATTTCTTTTTCGATTAAAATTAAATTTTGTTTTTGGGCCCCCGTTTTTCTGTCACATTTTGGTTTTAAATAAAAAACTAACATTGATCAAAAAGAACCAAAAAACCTGTAAAAAACGACTTTTATTTACTTTTTAAATTTTTAAAAATTTGGAAATAGCCGTATTTAATTTAAAAATTAAAACATTGAATTTCCAAAAAAGTACTTGCCCCGCCGGGGAAAACCCCCGAAAATTTTCCGGTTTTTCCCCCCCGGAACCCCCCCGGGTTTTTTCCTTTTTTCACTTGCCCGGGGGTTGAATTTTTTTGTAAAAAACAAAAACCATTAAAAAAACAGGCCCAAAAGAACCCCCGGGGTTTTTTAGGGTTTTCCCCCAAAAAGGGTTTTAAGTTAAAATTTTTTTAAAGTTTAGCTCCCCAAATTTCACCTTTTTTTTTATTCGGGAAAATTTTAGAATTTTTGTCTGAAGACACCCAAAAAAATGTGCCAGCCCGATGAAGCCCCAAAAAAACCCTTTACAAGTCAAAAAAAATCGTAGTGTACACAATTGTGCCCCTGTTGGGAAAATAAGATTTACCCATACAATAATCTTAGTGTTTTTAGTCAAGATATCTTGATCCCCAAAACGATGTAAAGGTTTTTTTTTAAAGGGCTTTCCCAAACATCACCTTTTTTTTTTTGGGAAAATTAAATTTCAAAACAAAAAATGGCCCTCCAGATTTTGGGAAGTAAAGGTCTGATACAGCTTTGGGATCCCAAAACCCCTGCAAAAGAGGAAGGTGAATGGTGCCTGAATTTCAACATTCAAATTAAAAATCAACCCTTTTCCTTTTCCCTTTTACGTGATGGTTCCCTATTAGGTTTGTTACCCCCCTCGAGTAGACATTTTAAAAATTAAACTTTTCCTTTTTCTTTTTTTCCCAAAATAGAAGATTTTTATGATTGCATCTATGGGGGGTTTTGGGAAAAGTATAAAAATATTAAAATATTACAATTTAAATTCACTTATTATTAAACGGGGGAAAAAATTTATTTTTATTTTGATAAAAATTTTCCCACATGTAATTGGGTATTTACATGTTGCAAAATTAAAAATTTTTACTTTTTACTTTATTTTTGGCATATTTTTTAAAACTTATCTTTTTGTTTGTAAAAAATTTTTTGGTTCAATTTGTTTGCTTTAAATTTTCAAATTAATTTTTACCCAAACAAAAGGTAATGATTTTGTTTTAAAATTAAAACGCTATTCCCAATTTTTGATCTCCTAAAAAAAAAAAAAAAAAATATTTATATTTATATTAGTATAAATATATAAGAGTTTAGGGGAAAAAAATTGAATATAATAAATTTTGGGAAAGGGTTTTAAAAAATAAAACCCAACCCTTTTCTTTGCAAGGATATTTGGAAAGTTTTTAGTTTAGGTGAATTTACAATTTTTTTTTGTTTTGTCAATTTACCCGGTTTCCCAGAAAGCATAAGGGGCCCCGGGAAACTTTTTGTGTCATTTTCTCTAGAATTTGATTTTTGGGTTGTTTAGGTTTTTTTACCTGGGGGGTATGTTTTAAATTGGCCTGAGGCACTTGTCGGGACTGATATGAACTTGTATTAAAATTTGGGTATTTGATGATGGAACTTTTTTTTTGATTTTTTTTAAATTTTTTTTTTTTAGGTTTTAAATAAAAAAAACGTTTGTTATTTAACATTTTGGGAAAAGATGGTTTTTTGTAACGGTGACATCGTAGCAAACCAATCATAAAAAAGGGCCCTGTGCCCCCAAATGAAACAATACAAGGGGAGACTTTTAAAAAATGGATTTAACTTTTTATTCGGTTTTTTTTTTGAAAAATTTTTGTGCGATATTTTACCCAAAATTCAATATAAAAAAAAATTCTTTAAAACTTTAAAGGTTATAAAAAATTTACCAAAACAAGACCTCGTTTATTAAAATTTTTAAAAAACAAAAATTTTTAAAAAAAACCCATTACAAAAAAAAAAAAAACCCCAACAAAGGGCCCTTTTAGACTTACATATAAAAGAAACCTTGCAATATTTACAACTTGCCCAGCTTGATAGCAATGGGAACGTTTTTGGGTAAAAATGGGGGGAAAAGAATTCTCCCCAAGGGGTTTAAACCCAGGAGCCAAACATATAAAATTGAAGCCCCCTTAAAAAAATAATCTTACCACTTGTGAAAAAATATTCCATATTTTTCCTCATATTCTTCCCCTTTTTTCGGGTTCTCAAAATATTATTTTAAATTTTTTCGTTTATTGTTTAACTTTTTAAAATCCCCTTTTAAAAGAAAAAAAGTGAAATCATATGTTAAGTCAAATAAATTGAAATTATGGGAATTGGTGCCTTGGGAAATTAAAAAAAAAAAAACTTTTTGGGTTAAAAAAAAACTGGAAATAACGAGTGTAGGCCACTTATTAAAGTTTTTCCCCTTTAAATATTTTCAATGTCACCCCTTAAACCCTTTATTGTTTTGTTAAAGGAGGAGAAATGACAATAGGAAATATCCTTTTGAAAGTCCAGCATTAAAACTTCACAATTACTTTTAATAGGAAAATACTATCAAAAAAATTTTTTTATATTTTAAAAAGTGGTTTACAGTTGACAAAAGTTAATTATTTTTTTAAATTTAAAATTAATCAGTTCGGTTTGGTTATATTAAATGGTTGAAACTTAAAAAACTTCTTTGGGTAAATACCCGATATTAAAAAAACCTGGGCTTTATCATACTCTCCCCTCCTACCTTTTTTTCTTTTTTTGTGAATCCCTAAATAACCTGTTATCCCCTCCTCTTTTTATCAAACCCATTCCTTAGTTTATCTTTCCAAAACCAGAAAACCCCGCTCCCCTGGTCCCCTAGATCAAAGGGAAATTTAATTGGGGTAAAAACCTTGAAATTCAAACCTTGGCCCAGTTTTGTACAATACAAAATTTGTCCAGCACCAAAAATTTTTTCCCAAAAAAATTGGTTTTAAATTTAAATTTTAGATTGATTTCCCGAAAGACCTAAATGTTTTAAGTAAAAGTTATAAAAAAAAATGTACAGATTTTACTTTTGGGAGGCGGGGGACTTTAAAAAGGAAAATTATACCCGTTTTTAAAATTTTAATTTTTTTATTTTTGAATAAATTTTGTTATTTTATCAAATTTTCAATATTAAAAATTATTTAATCACAGGTTAAAATATTATAATCGGCCTACATTAAGCACAAGAAAAAAATACTTTAAAAAGTTTGGGTTTGGGGGTATAAAAAAGCGGCCCCGGGATTTTTATATCGAAAAATGTAGTCTTCGTTTAACCTAATTTCCCCCATCTCAAACCCTTTAGACTATCAATTGATATAAACAATATTTATAGCCCCGGGAATAAAATTTAAATATTTTTTAAATTAAAATATGAATTTAAATATTTTCCCCAAGTAAATAAAACAATTTTATTAAAAAACCAAAAATTAGGAAAACTGAAAAGACTACCATTTTGGGCCCTCCTCTCACATTTTACATTTGGGTTTTTTTTCCCACAAATTTCTAAAATTTGGGGTTTTTCCGGGTCCCTTGTCCAACATGTAGAAAGCACAAAAAACCCCAAATTATATTTTTTTTTTAGGGTTTATCATCTTTCAAAGAAAATGTCGTGTTGCTTTTTTAAAATTGACTCCCCTTTTTTTAAATAAAAAAAATTAAACTTATTTTAAAATTGAAATTTAAACCCTAGATGTGTATTAATTTTAAAATTTGTTTACAGCTTTTTGTTTATGGACTATTAAATTTAAATTTCAAAATAAATTTAAATTCCCCCGGGGGGGAAAAACAATTGATTATATCGAAGGGATATGAAAAAGTAATATCTTTTTTGCCAATTTCGTATAAAAAACTGGGTTTTTTCTTATCGTCCCCCATACAAAAAGTTTTAATTAAAAAAAAATTAAAAATAGCATCAAAAAAATAACAAAACCCACTTTTCCCTCTGACTTAAATGCCAAAAAAAATTTACAATATTTCCCCCATTTTCGGGGATCCCGGGCCCCGGACTCTCGAAAACTCGAACCTCAATAAGTCGAATTTTTTTGATCCCTTCGAAATTTTTTTTTCCTTTCCCTTTTGAGAAACCCCTTTCCCAAATTCAAAAAAAAAAAACCTTTGTGTAACTCAAATTTAAATTTTTGTCCCCGGGATTTTACCTAAATAACTCAAAGTGAAAAAGGGAAAAATTCCCATCTATAATTTCGAAGTTCAGTAAATAAGTCGAAGTCTTTAAAAAAAAAATTTCCCCTCTATACTCAAAAATTTTAAAGATCAACCCTCGTTTTAAACTCAAAAGCTGTGCTGTTTTTTTAAGCGAACCGTGTTAGGTATAGACCTGGGGGCCAAACGGGTTTTGGGTGGACATTTTCCCTTGAATTGTGGGCCTAGTCTAAAAAAGGCCCCCGCAGGTAAAAACAAAACTTTTACGAAAAGTTTCTTAGAAAAATCAAGTGACTTTCCCGGGAAAAACGGGGTTCTCTGTTTTTGGGTTGGGTTAAATTGAGAACATTATAGTTTTTAAAAATTCTAAAAAAAGCCTTGGGCAAAAGAAGGGATTACGGATTATTTTAAAATTTGAATTGTATTGTACGTATAAAATTTGTAGGCATACATTGCGGGTGTGACAGTAAGTAAAATGCTGAAATGAAAGTTACATTTAACATACATTAGTTTTGTAAAGGATTTTGGGAATAAAAAAAACTTTTTAGTTTTTTTACCTCTAAAAACCCTCGAATTTTTTTTTGGTTTTACCTCTGTAAGTCAAATTTTATTTGAAATATTACCTCTTTAACTCGAACCATTTTTAAAGTCAAAACCCCTTATACGTAACTCGAAAAACTGCCGTTCCTTGAAATTCGAGTTTATCGAGAGTCGACTGTAGCAGTAAACAACTCCCTTGTATAAAATGAATTTAAAAGGATAGTTTTTAACTAGAAGTGAAACCCCCACTTTTTTAAGCCATTTGAAAAAAACTAGTTACCATCTTGCATGATTTTCCCTCTTATTTATCGCCCATTTTCAAGTTCTCAAAAAATTAGTTCCTTCAAGTTTTTTTTTTTTGGGGCCCTAACATTACAAATTGTTGTAATTAATAAGTAGAATCATATTTAAGTTAACTAAATTGCAAATATTGAATTTTTTGGGCTGGATAAAATCAATCAAAACAATCAAAAACACACCACCCAAAAAAGGGTGTAGCTTTTATTAAAGCCCTATTTCCCATTTAGAGAATGATTGAGGTTAAAAAAAGGAAAAATTAAATTTTTTAATATTTTGGCCCCTTTTAAAAACGTTTTTTTAATATTCTCCCTTTGGTCTGCACACCCAAAGCTCTTGGTCTAATATAAAAATAATAAAAAAATTCCCAAATCAAAAAAAGGGTAGCTTGAGGGTTTTTTGGGGTAATCTCCCCCAAAAATTACTAAAAAAATTTTTTTTTCCTTTAGTATAGGCTACCTGTTCTTTTGGGGTTTCTCCCTGGAGACGTTTTCCAAATAACCCCATATTTGTAAGTATAAATTAAAAATTATTATTAATTTATAATCTACTTTTAAATTCAAATGATAGGAAAAAATTAAATTCCAAAATATGTAAAAAGGAATTTAATGAAAATACGAAATAAAAACCAATTTTAAAAGGGTTAACAAAAAACCCATTAAAAATTTGGGATTTTTTGTCTTTTCCCATTTGACAAAGGGAAAAACTTTAAACCCCGGGAACCGTGAACCCCTTGAAAATCATAAATTTCCAAAAGGGATTTGTATGTCTACAACTGGTTTTTTTTTTTTGTACCAAAACAAGGCCCAAACTGGACAAAAAAATTTTAAATTTTTTAACCTTAGTATTTTATAGAAGCTTGAACTGAATTGTTATTTTAAAAACAACTTGGTTTTCTAATATTTTAAAATAAAAAGGGGGAATTTTTAATATTACATTTGAACGGGAACTTATAACATTAAATATAGCAGAATCCCAATAATATAAAATAACAATAAGGTTTGTGGAAATTTGAATTTTTAAATGAAACAAACAAATTTACAATAACAGCAATTGAAGTATGACTTGACTACTGCGGCATAAAAAATAATCATTAAAAATACAAATTACAAGAGCAATTCAGACAAATATACAATTTATAACTGTGTATAAAATAAGTGGGGGCAAAAAATAAGTATGCCCAAGTAGAAGATTCTATATAAGGGAAACACTAAGTAGAGCCTTTTTTTTGTATTCAAATAAGGAAAAAGGCACTTACGAATAGTTTTCTTGAATACAGTTACCTCCAGATACCAAAGGTAATACTCAATATAATGAGGCTGCGAATAGTTTCTCTTCCTCAGAAGACTAACGTTGCAGCGGTCAAAATGTATGTCGTATGCTGGTTGTACTGTATTCTTCAACCTTTAAAGTGGAAACAGGTCTGGGCTTACCCCAACAGGACCACACACCAACTCCACAACAGGCTTCTTGGTGTTCTTAACTACCTTTAACTTAAAAAGTTATGACTTAAAACTGCCATCAACAGCGCGATCATCAATACTTCTGTTTCCCTCGGGTTTTTTTATTTTGATATTTTTGATTTTGGTAAACGTTTCGTAGGATTCGTGGTTCTTTAATGTAAAAATGTGGACAAAAGAACTTTCAAAAATAAAAGTTGTGAGGGGAAAATTTTTGTTTTCCAAAATATTTTCCATCTTAATTTTTAAAATTCTCTTTGGGACGATGTCAAGTAACATGTGTTCGATCATTTTAAATAGAGTTTCCAAGTCTCATTTGGTTTAAAAGGTTTCAAGTTTTATGAGTTTTTAAGTAAAAAGTTGTTACGATTGGTATTAAAATGTCATACATTGAGTTATTGTGCCCATCAGTGATGAAGTAGTAAATTACAAATCTAAACTAATAATGGCCATCCTGCAGTAAACACATTTTCTAGATGGACGGCCATATGTGAAAATCTACCTTTCATTCCGACGGAGACGGATGCAGGATATTTTGAACTGAAAATTTTCTTTAAAACGGGAAGAACGGGATAAATAGTGAATGCCCAAAATAAAACAAACTCTCCTTAACCGTTTTATTTAGGCGTAACTATATTACTCGTAGTTTAAGGTCAATGGACATCTGTATCCAATCAAGTTTAAACTGTTGCTTCTTTAACAAGCCCACGTGTTACGCAAACATAATGAATAAAAAGTTGTGTTATGGTTTATCTTATTTTCCAAAAACAGAAATATTTTTTGGGGTTTATAATGCTTTTGGGTTTAAACATTTAAAAAAAGAGCCAATCCAATTATCTCGAAACAAAACGTTCTCGAGTCGTATTTCCCAAATTCAAACCATACGGTGCTACTGTGAAAAGTGTAAACGCCACTTAATATAAAAAAATAAAACATTTTATTTCGTCTTTTCACTTGTGATCTTTGATATTATTAGTGAAAAGTTGCAGGTATTATGTAATTGTATTTTTACGGTACACTCGCTGTTCTAATGCTTAGATATTTAAATTAAAATTAAAAATATCACTTTTGAAAACATTAAACGCTGAAAATCAAAATTAATTGTCTCAGTGTAAAATTACTATGTGATATATAATAACTAATTATAAATAGTATAAGTATGATAGTATAATTACTTTAACCACGAAACGAGTTAAAAAATTTTTAACGTTACCGTACCATCATTATTTTAAGTATTTTTTACTAAGTTCCACTAAAATTATATCTATTAGTTAGGGAGAAAAATCATAACATATTGCGAGGAAAATACATTTTTAATATTCACGTTAATTTTGGGGTTTTTCCCAACGCTTATGTATAAATGTTAAAATATTTAGAAATCGATACTAAGCATTTACAGGTTTTTCATATTTGATTTGATAACCATTTATAAGAACTTTTAATATTAAAAAGTTTGTTTTTGAAGTATAAATAGTTTCATGGGAAATTGCTGTTATTTTAGCCTTATTATTATAAAGTTATAAATATATAACGAAAATTTGATTGAGTACTGTATTATTCTAGTGATTTGATATTTTACTATTGTATATAAAATTGGAAATTTTTCAATTATGTGTAGCCAATTTCTATTGGAACGATTCATTACAATTTATTGTAAAAATAGAGTTGTTCGAATAAAATTTTAATGGTGAAAGTGTTTTTTTAAACTTGAAAAAGCACATGCTAAAAAATCCATTAAAACTTTATAATGTTAAAAACCTTGGAAAACAAAGATTAGACAGTTAATGTTGAAAGGAAAGTCCGTCGGGAGCCGGACAGTGGATCACAACAAAGCTCAAAGAAGAAAGTTTTGCGAATCAACTCTCTTGAAGCTAAAGTGGCCCGGGGTTGATCGCAGATGTCAAAATCTAACACAAACGATTTTGGTCTCAGTTGACTTATTAATGTGTGAAGTATCCTAATGTATACTAAACGCGGCTATTATTGTTTTTATATTGTTAACTAGAGTTGCAAGCCTTTTGATCAAAAAGAGCGGAGTATGCTATGAGTAAATTTTGTGTTTCAGATAGGCTATAACGTACGCGTTGTGTGTTGGAGCGGGGAGACGGGACTGGTATTAAGACAGGAGAGAGCAAACAGAATGTTGCAATCGGTTATGTTTTTTGGAGCGACCTTAGTGAATTAGTGAGAGAGCCAGCGGGGAACCCGAGAAATCTTAATAACAGCCCAGTTCAGAATCAAATTAATTATTGTATTTGTGGAGAACCAAAAAACGGCGTTATGAGTTTACTCTTTGGGACTTTCTTAAAAAAAAAGTGGGCTACACAGGTTTTTTATAAAAATTAAAAATTAAACCAACTAGAAATCAGTTATATATGGGTGGATCTTCGGATTGAATTTGGTATGTGCAAAGTATTTAAATTGGTGAGATGTAATTCATGTGGCAAATTCAATTTTCTGTGTGTAGATGTCGAAACGGCTTGGTTATCGGAAGGGGTTAAAGGATTCCTAATGTTATACCAATTTTTTTGGTCTTCATATTAAAAATGGATTAACCCCTTTTTTGATTCCCTCTTCATTCGACTTCCCACTAAAACTTAGGATTTGGCTGACGATTCACGCATCTTTTACTCTTTTAGTTCATGAATCCTCTCCATTTCTCCCCTCCTACTTTTATGTTCTTTCAACTTTACTGTCTGTAGGTCCCCTTTTCTTAGCCTCTTTATCCAATTACCTTTCTGATGTTAATTTTTATTTTTTATGTACTGCCCTTTGTAATTTGGGTCACACAGTATTATTATTAGGTAATTAAAGGTTAGAGAAACCTAGAGTGTCTTTTTCATTTCTTGTTAACTTATAACTTTATTGTTAAATTTCAATAGAATAAGTAAGTTTTAGCACAAAAATTAGTTTTTAGATGGGCGTACTTATTCGGTAAATCATAAGTTTCCTCTCATGTTCCTCATGTGTTCTATACCGGGTCCTGTACCAGTTTCTCTTTGCCCTTTTTAACACTGTTTTTTTCTCCAACTCTCTCTAATAAATTTATTTCTTTTTTTTGTTTACTTCTCGTCAGTCAAAAGCAGTCCTGTCGTCTGTCCTTCAAGGGCATCAACTCATAAGACAAATACGTATTTTCCTTTCATTTTGTTCCCATCATCAAAATTTCTGTTTCATAAAATTTTAGCAATATAACTACTAAGTATTAACCAAACAATTTGTTCAAAAAAAAAATTGGGTATTCTATAGAACGCTGACTTCTTACAATCTTATTTGTGATTTAATTTTTGTTCTAACAAACTATCACAGGGTGTACTCATTGCCTGGTCACGAAAACACGATCAGGGACTTCTCTCTGCCTGGTCACGAACATGATCAGGCACTTCTCTGCCTGATCTTCCTTCTTCAACTCTCAACTAGATTTTACAATAACTACATTTTTCCCTTTCAGACAAAAAGTCACAGTGTTTAATAGTATTGAAATTTAAAACATTATTATATGTAACTAGCTGTTTCCCGCGGCTTTTCACGCTTTTTCGTAAGCTTTGCCCGTGTATGTGAACTTCTGGATTAATTGAATTATATTTACAAACGCCGATGTAGAGTTTGCCTTGTTGCCACGATCAAGAAAATATGTTTATGTTTATAGCCATTGTGCACGTATACTGTACTTTATTATAAAGTGGTCTAACACTCAAACTTTAAGTTCAATCAGAAATGTATCTTAAAGACAAATATACATTAACTCTACATAATAAACTTAGCGCCTTCAAATAGTGTTTGGCTATGTAATATACGTAACTGGTCTCGTTAATTGCAGTTTATAGTGTGGCGCGCTTTGAAAACCTTTTATCTTTTGCAGCGCGCAACTTGGTGGTGAGTTACATCAATGGGTATAGCTTTTAAAACCTTCTCCGTGGAAAAAATACGTATACATACAAATTTTCATAGTGGTCTGTCTTAATATTTTGTGATTTCTATAAAGGACAAACACAAAACAAT
The DNA here is from genome assembly GCF_021130785.1 of Homalodisca vitripennis. NCBI lineage: Eukaryota > Metazoa > Arthropoda > Insecta > Hemiptera > Cicadellidae > Homalodisca > Homalodisca vitripennis. The sequence continues at coordinate 150,090,842 of NC_060207.1, forward strand.
TCATATATATATATTGTGACTTATTTTTGGTGTATTTTGTGTAATTTTTTATATCCTGAAAAATGAACAATAAAGTAGTTTTTCAAAAAATTGAAAAGTGCTAAAATTGGCCTGATAAAGGCTTAATTAAGAGAGAATTTTTTATATGAAAACAAACGACCGTAACTCTGTGGTGTAGCCTTTCCAATAGATACCGATTAGATGTTTCAAACATAAGCTACCAAACCTGCAAAACAAGTCAGGTTCCTTCGCAAATGGATCTTTTTAGACCTGTCCGGGGCTATAAACCGGAATCTTTGTAGAACAGTCTTCTTGAAACGAGTGGTTTCTCATAGTCAGCTTTTCGGGGACTCTTTTAGCAATAAAATTAGTTTTCAAAATTTTATTGTTTCTTGGTAAAAAAAACAGTTCTGTAGGCAGCTGAATCAATGGATTGGCTTCAGCATAAGTAAATACTTCAACTAGATATTAACCAATAGATTAAACTCATATCTAGTCCAATTTTTCCATACAGTCACTGGCAGTTTTCATAAAACACATTTCAGAACAGAACAAAGAAATATTAATAATAAGGAATACAGATTAAATTGACAACTTAAATAATTAAAAATTTGTGTATTGATTTAAACTATCTAGGTTTAATAAAAAAAAAGTTTTCATTACCCTTACCTTTGCTGCATATTACGGATGAACGAAAAGACTACGTTTCGTGAATTGGAATATTTGATACAACATATATAAAAACTTTACAAGAGAAAAGAGTTGCAAGGGAAAAGAATTGTATATAAACCTGATAATTCAGTATATTCGGGAAAAACACACCAGAGCACACAACATAGCATGTGAGTGGAACTTGCTTATATTTTCAATTTTGCCTTTGGTGAATCATAATTTTTTGCAAAGCTTATTCTTATGTCTCTAGTTTTTTTGACACCTGAAAGAAGGAGAAACAGATTTTCAGTTTCTCGAAACGTGGTGGTGTTTTATTTCTTAATCTATAACAATGGCAAATGTCCGACACTTGTCAATTGTCCGATGTTTTAAATTTTCAAACTATGTATAGTCAATAAATGAAATTTAGGATTAATGTGTTTTTACCTCACCAGATTTAAGATCATAAACACCTTCTCATTTCAGGGTATCTCACTTTTTTAAGGACCACTGATCAAACTCTAAGTCAAAACTGGAATGAAGATAAGTACGTAAATTAATAGGATTAGGGCGAAGTTAATATTTGGGATTTGGTAAATGTAACAACAGTTGGAAAAAACTCCCATTGAAAAGGCTCCTTTGAAGTACATTACCCAAGACCAATACATTTCGAGTATATCTTATTACCATAAATTTGAAAGTACTAAATACAATCAGAACTCTTGGAAAGCACTGTTTCCGAAGTTAGCAGAAAGAGAAGTTTGGCAGGCTACCGAGTCGAGAGAAAGCAAAGTGACTTACAGACTTGGGGCTGATTGATGCCTACCAGTCAAGTCTTCTGAAAGTTATTGTCTGTAGAACTCTTTGTTATTTGCTGGCTTAATTTTATCTATTGCCTCTGGAGGAGTCATTACCATATTATTTTTGGAGAGATCATAACTTGATATGTGCCGTTTTTCATCACAGTAACTATTACGTATCTATACTGTCTATTTGTTACCATAGTAATGTATTCAATAACAAGGAACCTTTCAATCCAACAGTACTTAACTTTTCTTTTATTTATTTACCCAAATTTTTATATCAGTTAATTACATTACATATATTGTATTGTAATAAAATACATTGGAATTTTTTTAGGAATTAATGTAATAAAAAGATCCGTGACACAATTGCTGAGAAGATTAAACTATAAGATTTATTTTACTGAAATATTTCGAATAAGGGATTTTTAAAAAAATGTTCCCTAAAAAGAAATATAACTTACACGTCCCAAAGTATATAAATATAAAAACTAAGAAAACTGCCTTTATGTAATTTGTAACATTCATAAACTAACATTCACTGTAACATTTATTACTCAAGTGAACAGCCACCAGAAAAATTTCAATATTTAATGAGATCATAGGCCATATTGGTAAAAGTCCTTTATTCAGTTCTCACCAAGTTTAACCGATCTGTAATTAATGAAAAGAATTGGCCCAACCTGTCCAGGTAGCGAGGCATACAATGCGAAGCAACGCCTGGTACACACGTTTTTTTAAAGCCGTATTAAAATGTAATAAATGGCATCACAACTTCGAATTTCTATATATGTATGTATTTATCGATCGGATAAATAAATCGATAAATAAAAAACATATTACATGAATTCGAAGATGTGATGCCATTTATTACATTTATTAGTAACTATTTCATCACGTGTAGGCCCCATAGGTATTTTTCAAGACGTAGGACATATTCTGAGACGATTTATTGAAACCTATTGTTGTGCTAGAACAAATGACAGTTTATTTAAGGAAAATTTGCATCGAAACTTTCCTCCCGTACAGAAGTGATCTTTTTGTGTTAGTCATTTAGTTAAAGATTTTGTAAGGAAATTGTTATGAAGATGTTTTTTAAATTAATCATAGCAATATTAAACAATAATTCTTTTAAATAAGACCTAATTATTGTAAACAAAAAATAAAAGAAGCTACGATGGAAGGGTCGATTTAATGTGAATGTTGAGTTCAGCAGCTCCATTTAACGCAACTATGGTTTTTCATTCTGATTACTAACGAATTTGAAGCAAACATGAGTAAATTTTATCATTCCTTAGAACACAAACCTATTATTATTAATAGTTATTATTAATTATTAATGTTGTAATTTTTTCTTTCAAGCTACTAAAATGGATTATTGGGTGAATGATTTACATAGTTTCCTCACTAACGTCCTTACAGAAATCCTTATCGTCCTTATCCTTTTTACAGAAATTTGTTATTGAATTGAAGAGAACACCAGATCTCACTTTATCTATATAAATGATTCTATTTCTGCGTGGAGTTTCAATAAAAACTCAAAAAGCTCCCCAACCTCAATTAGCTATCATATATAAAATTGTAAGGTTAAACACGTGATTTATTCATAAATTTGAAATGTGTCGTACCGAACTTGCCAGTTTTTATAACCTAACATGACTATAATGAGTAACATGTACTATGTTTGGAAGCAATTTTTGACAATTGATATTCATATTGTAGTCCAGTCGTTTAGGATAAAAAATGGGCCAAACCTCGCAATGAGAGAGTCATAATAAAATGAATATTTGTATATATCTTCATTTTGGCGTTCTAAAAGTTGTCTTAAAAAGTTTCATATAAGGTTTTGCTTGGTTTAAAGTAAATACAATCGGGTTTAGCGATTGATTTGGCTTTCTTATGCTCCAATTATTTTACAATCTATTTTAAAAATGGAGATCTTAAAATTTTGGGTCAAAGTTTATTTGAAAAATTTTTTTCGTGCGCCCAATCGTTATTGAAACGTAAATCAATGCCAACCGTGAATATCAGTGCATATTACCTTGAAATTTGAACAATTTGTATTATTTATCAGTTAATAAATTTGGTTTAATATCATGTTGCATAAAAATAAGGTTATCATGTTACACATTTTCAATATCTTCATTTAGTAATACTTACATACTTTGTGTAAATAAATTCATTAAATGAAATACATATTGTATAGGCTATATTATTTCACTAAAAGGAGATTTTAAGGAAAAGCATCACTACTAGATTTTTTATGAAACTTTCGAGAGAACTTTTAGAACGCCAACATGAAGGTATATATAAATACTCAGCTAATTCGTATTTTACTTATTATCTCTCATTCCGAAATTGATTGCTAAAATTACTAGACTATTGCTGCTCCTGTAAATAAACGCGCTTTACCCAAAATAATGGATCTTAATAATTAGGATCATACATATTATTACATTTCATGATGTTTATTTGCCAGGACTTTTTTTATTTTCAGTGTTTGCTAATTGATGTTTAAGAAACTTTTTGGTTGTGAGATTTTATGCAGGTAGTTTTTAAATCCTGTAATATAGTATAAAAAATCTTTCTAGTTTTCAATAAATATATATAAAAAAAACACATGAGGTAGACATTTTATGTTTATTTCAATTGACTAACAGAGGGGCTGATACAGAAAGTACTTATTAATGATAAAAATAAGGTTTTCTTATAAAACATATACGTAAAATTACAATTGAATCAGCCACACAACAGTAATCAGGAAGGCGTGAAACTGACTTGAACTGCTGAAGTGGTTCTGTAACTCTAGTACTTGGAGGATCAGTGTCAAAATGTTCGTGGCTAGGCTACATGCTGTGAAGTGTACTGTAATGGGTATTCTGTATCAACTGCATTTTATAGTATATAGTACAGTAAAGGCGATAAAGTTAACGTTGAGTGGCAAAGGGATGAAATTTCCTCATGAATTTTCTATTGAAAATCAAAGAAAACAGTTCCTCTGTGTTGATAATTCAATGAAGACCACATGTTCATGGATCCGGCTTCTTAACCTAATGTCAAAATGATTACTCAGTAGAAATTACTAAATGAAAACCTACCCCATACGTAATTACAAGTATAAATCTAATTTATCAACTACTAGCAGTTACCCACGCAATTCTCCATCTCCAATTCTCCATATCTTAAAACGACTAGACTACAATATGAATACCAATTGTCAAAAATTGTTTCCATAGGTATTAAATGTTACTAATTATAGTCATGTTAGGTTATAAACTGGCAAGTTCGGTACGACACATTTCAAATTTATGAATAAATCACGTGTTTAACTGAAAAACAGGAACACCGTGGACATATTACTTCTAAATAAAATTTTAAACACTCCTACGTTAGGTGATAATCATTGAGAACTATTTCCAGTTTAGATTTAAGTTTTAAAGAGCATTGCTTTGGTGTCATCAAGTCGGAGTGAAACGGTTTTTGTAAGTACCGTGAAATAACTCGAAATTTTATCTCCATTTTTCATGGTAAACGATTTCAGTGGCAGTTAAACTATCTTAAGCCAAAGAGTAGGAATCCTAAAGTCGAAGTTCTTACCTCTTCAGTTAAAATACTCATGATTTAATAAATAATAGGGCTATATGTAATATTGCAATGGAAGTTGATTTTGCGTTGATGCCCCAATAAAGAATATATAAGGACTGATTAATAAATACGCGAACTGAGACCATAAAAACGTTATTGTACAGTATTTAGTGTACATCGCTTTTTACCCTCATTCGGTACTATTCACTATTCACACTACCATCTAGTTTCCACTGTTTAAAGCACACTTGGAAGTCCTAGGCAGTTAGGCTTTTTAGTTTCTCTCGTCGTTTCTTGCTTACTTTTGTGTCTTCCAAGTGATATTTTGTATTTTTGGGAATAGGAAAAACTCGTAGTAGGCGAGATCGAGGATGGTGATTGAAATTTTGCTAGAAACTGGTGAACAATCAACGCTGAATGTGCTGATACATTGTAATGGTGAAGGATCTATCCATCGCCTTGAGTCAAATTTGGCCACACACGATACACGAGATCTCTTAAACGCTAGATAACTGTGATGTAGCCTAGAGCTCAGTATTTACTGTTCGTCCTTCAGGAAGAAATTCATGATGAACAAAACTGCTGCACAAAAAACAAGGAGTATAACTTTTATTTTCAATCGTCTTTTTCTTAATTTTTTTTGGTTAGAGGTTCCTTAAAGCTTTCCACTATTTGCTTTCGGATTTTAGTTCAATGCCACAATTCATCACCAGTGATTACCTATTGTGAAACCCAACATCGATTTTATTCCGAAGGTAAAGGAAAGACTTTGGGACAGTGACTTAACTTAAAACTTAAAAAAATGTGTTGAACGAATGAGAGAGCCTTTCACATGTAACCCTAAAAATCTGTTCCGGAGGTATGTCATGTGTTTTGGTAACTCCAGTGACGTCTATGCCGGAGCTTTTACAGGTGCATCAATATAATCTACACCAGTTAAAAACTCTACACCATACTAATTAAATATTACTATTTACGTTCCAACTTCGCAATTGGAATGTTTTATGATGATAAAGATTTTCTTGTTCGAGTCGTATTAAGTGATGAATAGACATTTTATCTAAGTAAAAATGTAAAACTCATGATATGCTAATCTGAAAAATTGTTCATAGTAATAGTGATAGTAAGTAAAAATTGTTCAACTAAAATAGAACTTCACCGAGTTTCCCCACTATTAAATGTGTTGTGTCATTTTGCAGTGAAAAGTTCATGGGCCGTTCTTTTACGATAAAGAATCAGTTACTGGTGTTTCCTATCTTTATGCTTTACAACTAAGAGTAATTTCTTGATTGGAGGAAGATGAAACAGTGTACTTCATCTGGCAGGAAGATGGCGCGCTGCCTCACTTGCATAACGAAGTACACCAATGGTTAACAACGTTGTACACGACCGCCGTGCTGGTCGCCGGGGACCGGATGTCATAGCTTGTTTCACAGTGCTGCCAGGTTCATACAAATTAGGTAACATGCGAATTATACCATTGGGCTCTATTGTACCGGTTTTAATAATATAACCGAACTAACTCCGAGCATTTGGGACTCTTTTTGAGAATAGGAATTATAAGGGAGGTTTTATTTTGTATACTTCGTTTTAATTTAGACAGATAAAACGTGATGTATCAGGTATGCAGTCCCTAATTCGGTTTATAAAATTGTTAATTAAAAAATAAATTAACTGCTTTTAGTAGATTGAAAGTTGCATTTGAAACTAAAATGAAACGTCTAATTGTAGGATATTTTTTGATAATATCGCTGTTTAGCACGATATTTGGTAAATAGTAGAGCGTAAGAACTCAGTATTAGAATAGTGAAACAATTTCAAACAGTGGAATGCTGGTATATGTTGTAAGAAAGTAAAAATTAGTGAATAAAGTATTTATTTAACGGAGATAAATATTTAAATTTTATACTTATTAATAAGATAATTTAACAAGCTTTGATTTTAATTTAAAATATTTTGATGTAACTAATTAGAAACAATCAGTTAGCAAGTGGTTTTTATTAAAACCGATGATAACTTTGGAATAGATGTAAATTTAGGTTGAAAAGCTAAATTCTTTAAACAATTCAATTATTTGAATCACACTAAACTGTGTCTATTTTATTTTATTCTGGTTTATTGGAAATAATATAACCACATAGACTATAATTTAAGTTAGAAAAATAGAAATGTATACAATTATAAATTGCATTTAATGCAAAACCTAAAACGCGGTACATTACAGAGGTTTAAAGTTTCTCGGCTAAAAGCTGATCAACCCGACCTCAGAAACAGCACTGAATAAGTTGCAGAAGCCTGTCACAGAGTGTTGTCATGGTGTCAACAAGTGTAGACTTGAATTTTACTTTAGTAAAATTTAGTATATAATTAAAAGTAGAATTAAAAATAAACCAAAACGCTACGAAATCGTGAAATTTATTTTAAACGTCCCATACTGTGAGGGCAGACGTGCAAAGCAGAGGGTAGGTAACACCTAGTCCAAGTTGTGTGTACGCCTTAGCATGAGGTTTGTTTGAAAAAAAGGCTAAATCGTATTTATTCCCATAGAATCCAAAATATATGCAAAATAGATTTATAAAAGGAACATTAGTAATATTGCTGCTTCAACGTGTACACAAATATAACATGGATAGCAAGTTTATATCATCCATGTAAAAAGTTCAGTGTAATCATGTCTCGATTATGGATCCACAAGTAACTGCATTAGATTAAATGAATATTTAAAATCAATTCCAATTGAGTCATTATTAAATTGTACAATAATATATTTTATCCTGTTTTAAAAAGTTGTTCACTAAGTACTGTTAGTTGTAAAAAAAGAAAATAATTTTCTTTTCAATAACACGTGAAGAAATAATGAATATCACGAAACGGTGTTAAGGAAAAGAAATATAACGATTCAAGTGAAGGCATAAAGCCTCCGTCTTGAGAAAGCTCATATCATGTGAAATCGTTGCACCGAAAACGGCAAATATCGTAATCCTTCCGAGCTTTGTCATATATTACGCGAGATGTCAAATATTGTTACAGTTTCGTTAGTTGCAAGTCTTCTTATGGAAGCTTCTTCAGAATGAAAAGGATATTTGTGTGTTAGAGGAACTCATAACATCTCATGGAAAAGTTAAACAATATTTTTCGGTATTTCTTAATCACCTGAGAGTGTTACAAACACAAACAACGCAATTTATATATGATTTATAAAAAATGGCCTTGGTATGAGAATACCCAGTCTAATTAAGTAACACTTTTTATACTGGCGATCGTCCGAACCGTACAAAAAGACATATACTAAAGTAGTTTAATAAATTTAAAACCTATTTTATCCAAACAAAGATTTTTTATATCTCTTAAGATTTTAAGATTGTGACCGTCCAAGTTTCCAAAGAGATAGTTTCCAGGGTGATTGCCCCACAGAGATTTACAACATAACATACGGATATCAGCAATACGAGTTAACAAAATAACTACATTAACATTTGACCGATTTCAACCGAAAGTGTTACGATTTTATTTAACATCCTCTGTTAGAATTCGTATGGCATGCCCACTCGGCTGAGAGTTTCAATACGACGCGACGGCTGGTCGTATTAATTCATGACATTTTATTTGTCTCTACAATATTCCAGTTGTGGAGGATTTACATCAATCAGCATTGTTATTAGGGTTCCTGCCATACACATCCAAACAGAGGAAAAATAGCATTGTTTCAAAATATTGTTAGGAATAATTGATTTATTATTATCCATACAGATATCTTGTATGATTTCATAATAGCAAAATTATTAATTAATTACACAATTTTCAATAACAATACAATAACGTGCCAGCCAATAAAATGGCAAACGGCTCAAGTTATGTGTGATAAGTCATTGAATATACTATTTACATTTAAATTGATTGAATCACTAAAATAATATTATAGCTTTTCTATATATAATCAGTTGCATTTAATTAAGCTTGCATTAGTGATCACGCTAGATAAATATGGAATTAAATGCGCTTAAATGTTATATGGAATTCTTAGAATAGTGCTCTAACTTGTTCCATTTTTGTATCTATCAGGATTGAGGAAACAGTATTGTCTCTTTAAATAATCACCTTTGAATCAATGATTGGTGGATCTCAGTTCTTATAGTTTCGCGGCGGATGTGAACTTCTTCTAAAAGTTCCGTTTCACTATACGTCAGCACAATTAATTTCAGTCTTCTCTTGACTGAATGTGGCTCTTCACAGTGGTATCTTAGGATTGTAATTTACTGTGTTAGTCACGTTTTGATGTGGTGTGTGCCATATAAATTTGAAGATAATCTTCATTATGTTTTATTATTCTACTTATTATATCCTAATTTTGTTTCTCCATTTAAAATTTCAACTAATACAGTAATAAATTTTAATGTAGCATTATGTAACAAAATAAACATTTCATAATCACTTTGCGTAATAATAGTTGGGTAGTGCAGTACCGTATTTAATCCTCAAATTAAACCATTCTTTTTATTCTTTCATTCTACAACGAAACTGAAATGGAAGACCTTGTAACAAAAAAATCAAACCACGATACAAGCAATGGGAAGTAAAATTGTCGAAATATAATTAAATCTCGCCGCTTTATGACCTGTATCTGTCCAGATGTCTCGAAAGGGATCGGTACTTTCTGTGCCTTGGAATAATTCATATAGTTTCCCACCCAAGTCGGTATCATCACTTTTATATTCGCCTACTAAATTAATCCTCCCTCGTAAAAAGCCATCTGAATCTCATTTTAAAGTCTGCCTATTTTATTTATTTATAGTTTATTTTAGGAATAGACTATACCTTTCTACATTGATAATATCATCTACTAATGATTGGTCTTCATCATGTTGGGTTTAACGTCTAAGGAAAATCGTATCAATAGCTAATCGTTAGTACAGAGGTCACGGCTTGACGGCAAGTGATAGAGGTCAATGGCAGTGCGGTGGCGGCGGCGCGGCGGCGGCGGCGGCGGCAATGTTCAAGTGAGGGGGCGGCGTCTCTTCTCTGAAGGGCTCTAGAGGCGAGAGTACTACTACGTCACTCTTGTTACCGGCTTCGATAGAACATACACTGGATAGGAGTGAGATCTACTATCTCGGGTCTGAAACTATTATAATTTGTGTTTTAACTGAGCGAAAGGTTGTATGTTAGTCAAACACACGGTAAAATGTCTTACAAACACCACGTAGGCCCTGTGATTGAATAAAGCAAACCCGAATAGAAACAGATATTCCATGGGCATGATAGTACTCAATTGTACTGTTCTTTCAACAGTTCGTCTCTGTGAGTCATAGTTTTTTAAATCTACCTATGTAATTTCATTAATTTTTTAGATTTATTTTTACAGCACATATTACAATTACCGGTTTCTTACTCTCTGGTTTAGTTGCTCACATCCTTCATTTATTTAGTAAAGCGTTCTACAGTGATTCTCTTTTCTTTGTTTGTCTTTGTGTTGTCTTTCCAGTATGATTCCAAAGTCTTATGATGTTGCTCCTCCGTGATATTAGTCCCAATTCATGCTTCTTTTGGCGTTTCCTTGACCTCCTCAATGTCTTCTGCTCCTTGTAAAATCATGAATAGTTTCGGTGTTGGGTGTACCGAACCTTTTTTATATTACATTTGGATCTCTACTAGTCTCCTTTCCGCTTCTTGTAGATTCTGCCCGTGATAATTCTCAGTGGTACCTTTCATGATATTTGTTATTTCATTCCTCTCGCTCTCACTACTTCTAGAGTACATCGTTCCTCTATTTTAAATTCAAGCTGGATTTTAAACAAGACGCTAGGCCTCTGGGAGCTTTTAACATTGATATGCTTGATTATATAGTTGTGCATTCATTACCAAAGATATGATAAAATGTTTGTACGTTTGTTTCGGAAAACATAAATTTCGATTTCGTATTGACAATAGAAATCCAACACCTTGGCTCAAAATATTCTCTAAAGACATTTTCGTTTAAAAAAAATTGTCAATCTTACAAATGGTCCATTTTTACATTTAACGTCATGCTCACCTCTTTGCTTGTAAAAAGATCAATATTGTTTCTTAAAATGTTTCTAATTGTTCGTTTAAGGACATAATTGAGAAGCAATAAGAAGAAATTAAATACAACGAAATAATAACATTAAAAATTCCAGGTGAACTAAGGAGAATACAAAATTATTTGCACATAATTATCTTGTCTATCAGTGGATTCTGGCCGCATTCCTGGATTGTGGACGGTGCCGAGATGATAGAAGTCAGTTCCACATTGTTGTACCAATATCAAAGACCCGCCAGTTATATTGCCTGGCGCCTTTGTACCACCATTAATTTGACCAATATTGGACTGCTTTGAGCGGTGACTCTCCACTCAACTCTGTTATGTACCCTTAAACCTCCACTCACACCAACCATTGACCTATGTTATCATACTACGAAGAACTAAGTATTCTTTAACTATATATATGTTCGGAATAAAATAGGATCTTTCAATCATGAGATGTGAGATATTGGAATAGCTAATGATTTCGTGTTTATTACTATGTAATAGTGTTGGATACGGCTTCTCAGAATTCTTACCAATATGAGAATGAGAATACAGGCTAAAACATACTTTGTTATTCGGTCACCAAACACACACACACACACACACACACACACACACACACACACACACACACACACACACACACACACACACACACACACACTTCGGTATAAATTACTGCTGTCGGAGTTTACAACGCTCAATATATCAAAGTGGTTTACTACTTCAGTGCATTAAAATATAAAAAAATACAGACATTAAAAAATGTGGAACTGAAAATACGAGCATTAGTCGCAAGGTCCACCTGAACAGAACATTAACGATACACTAAGAACACTTAAGTGGGTGTTCACTGACTTATGTTCATTGTATTGTATTTTGTGTGTTGTATAATCTTTTGTTTCTAATTTTGAATCATTTTGACATCGCTAATGCTTTTTGGTCCGGTAAGGAAACATTAGATTTTCAGACGGTTTTAAACCATTGGTTTACATGTGAAGGCAATGAATTTGACTTTAGTTTCAATACAGGTATGGGGAGTGTTTTATCTCTTGAAGCAGCTGGTTATAGATTGTTAAAGCTCCCACATTCCCTTGGGAGAAACTGGGATTATTCCTCAGCTGTATCCTCTGGGGAATGGCGTGAATTTTAAACTTGAGATAAGTTTGAAGAAGTTAAGAGGAGACTTTTACTTTTAACTTGATCGGATAACGAAAGCTACCAGATAAACCCCCAGCAACGGTTGAAGATACTGCGGTCTTTTCTTTTTCTTCTTCTGTGATGGACCGGCCGGAGTAAGTAGAGTTCAACTCCCTAGGGTAGAAAGCAACAGCTCTGTACATTGAATATAGTTTTGGGACATATAGCATCAGCTATCTGTATTACAATAAAGGTCCACTTAAATCATTGTACTCGTAGTTCGTATTGTCACAATAAATCACATGAAATAGTTCCGTTTTAAATAAATTGTTTTATTTATAGACTATAAAACTTCCAACACTGAAGACGTACCACGGGCTGCTACAATGTCCTTATCACAGTTTTAATCTTAGTAAAGTTGTTTCTTAGGTAACTGGAATTTATCTTCAAGGATTTGAATTTAAGATTGTATGTCTTTAAAGGAGACTTGAGAATTTTCAGCAATTTAAAAGTTAAAGTGAGGGAGACATTTGGGACAGGTGATGTGCATATATTTATTGTTTACAACTAATAATCTATTACAAACATATAGTCGATGATCTAATAACTTACCAGAAAGCCTTAAAAGTAATATAGGCCACAAACCAAAATTAAAAAGATCTATTAAACACGTGTACTATGAAATAAAAGACTATTATTAAGCGACTATATTAATTTCAACATTGAAATGATCAAGGATGGATGTGTACGTAAGTTAGTTACAAAACTTATAATGAGGTAACTCCAAATTTACATGGTGTTCGTATAACCCTTCGGCAAAATTAAAAAGCATTATATTGTTTTTTGTCTTCATTTAATTTTTAATACAAATATAACTGTAATGATATTACAAAACATTTTTCTCTTTCTGGCTAGTAAAATGTAATTAAAATGGCACAAATCAAATATAACTGCTTTACGATATAAGCACTAATATAGTTCTGATATCAAAACATTAGAATAAAAAAAACTAGAAATCTATTGTTATGGCTATAAAAGGAGAAAATGTAAGTTTTATAATCATTAGTTAATTAAATCTCATTTTATGTATTGTTTATAACTACGAAATCACAAATTAAGGACCTAGTAATTGTAGGTCTGACCCAAACTGTCCGAGAAACGGATTACAGACCCGACCTCTACCAATCCGATTAGAGAGGTCAGCCTGTAATTCGCAGCGTCAATTATATATTTCTCACTTCGCCAATTCAGGAAATCAAAATGAGTATAAGGTCTAGAACGATTAACACAAAAAGCAGTGACGATAGCCAATAAAATCTTGGCCTTTCCAAAGAGGATATTATCACATTCTTCATTCTTGGTAAAGCTACTTCTTGTAAAGTAATAACGTAACATGCACTGAAACAGCTTTACTCTGTGGTTGTACAAGATTAATATATTCACTAGCAAAGATAATACAAAACTAGACATCTCACTGAATTTAGTGACCAGAATTAGTCAAGAGAATCTGTGGTGTTACGCTAGAATCTGCCAACGGTAGTACCTGACCTGCCCTTCGTTATTTTCTTTTCCATGCTCAGGAGCATTTTAATATGCTCATATACATCTTATATAGTAATACATAGATTATAAACTTTTAGCCATTATGATTCAAGATGTTTTCCAAGTAGGAGAAGTAAGATAAAATGAGTACCGTCATAAGATAATAACAGGTAGTTTATAACGTGACCATTTTATTTTTACTATGTGGCTTTACGAAGAAAGCGCACAAGGGCAGATGTGACAGTTTCGAGTAGGGGTTACATTACCAGGAAATGAATATTTGGAGCTGCTTGGAGGTCAGTCATCACGTAATACAATAGCAAGGGGTATTTCCGATCGTCACTTCCCGACCTCAGATCACGTCCAAATTTTCCGAAGTCAAATCAACATTAAGAAAGGGGGAAGGTACCGCATATCGGTAGCGACCCTCACTTCTGGCGAAAAAAGAAAAACGTCCCTTAGATAGTACCCAAATCAACCTCAGATCACGCGAGCACTCTGTGTACGTAAAATTCCTTATTTATAAGAACATAAGGGCTGGATTTCTCTTGTCTACAGGGGTTTTCTGTGTGTTTTCTTCGCAGTGCGTTTTTTTCGCAACACCCTACAAAGTAGAAAGCCTGAAAATTCATCAACGTCTAATGGATTGCAAGTGGAATTGATAATTTGTTGATGGCGTCTTCTCCTTGTATTGCATTTTAATGCAAATTTACTCATTTAGACTAGATGTGGTAGAAAGGGTGGTCATAATTTTTAAGATACCTACTAACACGATCACAGATTTATGAAAGCTGAACGCCAAATATTTTCTTATATATTATAAAGCAAGTATATCTTCTAATACTATTTGTTTTCTAATAAAAATAACAAATACTCGTTAAAGAAATTAAAAATACACTATGACGACACTCTTGAGAGAGCTTACTGATTTTTTGGATAAGATTCTGGATTTATTTTCCTATTGAAAACTAACAAAGCAATTTTTAAACTTTCATGTGTTCCTTCAGACACATGTGATGCACGATGGGAAAATAGAACGACGTTTTTTTTACTTTTCTGGGTCCATCAAAATATAAATGGTGAAGTACATCACACTTCCTCTATCATAGAAATATTGATAATACTTTGTAATACTACTTGAAGTTTACTCGGTACTTTTTAGTTCAAAGTTAACAGTCTGTAAAGGAAAGCTCAATTTTTATATAGCAACTGTTGACTTGTGATTATTGAACAAAAACAGTAGTCTAAATGAAATATCACTTACGAACCTAAACAATTTGAATTTCTAAATTACACATTTATTTCTTATTTTATTAATTACTATATGAAACAAAGCTAAATATACTACTAGAGAATTAAAGGTAGCTTGAAAGTGCTTTTTTACTCCCATGAATAAAGTAGATAAAACTAAATAAAAATAAACTCAAGAAGTATTTTCACACTTATTGGGTGAGTGTTAGCGAAGCCATCACTCGAGGGGCTATGGAAATTTTATTTATGTCCGTTTGACAATTTGTTCGTCTCTCCGCGATATCTCGAAACCCAACACACCCATGTACTTAAAACTGTACATAAAGTTCCAATTTTATACGAGGGAAACTTAGTTCGATAATGTTGATGGCACTCCAGGAGATTTGACTAAGCGTTACCTACTATTTTTACACTAGTCTTATAGATAACCATTATGGCAACAGGAAATAGCAAAATAATCAAATTTGTAAACAAACTGAGTACAATCATATGAGATTTTAACATTTGGCACACTGTAAAATGTAGCATATTCATACAGTAAAAAAAATAACAGAGCGAAAAGTCTTAAAATTCCGTACAAGATATGATTTCAGCACGCTTTTGCGTTCTAGTACCATCCCTAACTCAACGGAACTTTTATTATTTAAACACTGCTATGAAACCAAACTCAATGGAAGATTGCAAGTGTATCATGAGCAATACATCTCAAAAAAGATGTGTGTTTCTGCATGAAACTTCATTCCTAAATAGACAAGACTGTGTTATGAGTTGAAATAGTGTATGTAATCTAAACACGGACGTTTTCTGAGCACCATTCAAACCTGTCACTCAATGGGCTGATAAAACTTCTGTTTTGTCTGCCGGAGAGTGAACAAATTTGTTCTGTACGATGTCTGCATGTACGAGTATATCTCTCCGCAGGACATATCGAAAATTAAATAATGAGCTATAGACTTGAAATATTCATGCAATCTCAAAGAAATTGTATATGCGACACGTGGTATAAAAAAAGATAAATATACCATTAGTGATTTATGGGTTAAGTACAGTATTATAATCTGTACTGTAATTATTTGCCTCTATCACAAAATTTAATAAGGATGGAGAGTGACTAGAAAATGCTAACAATTTATTACAATGCTTAATAAATGAAATGGATTTTACTCAAGTTGAAGCCTTCATTAGCAATTAATTGTTACAGAATTTTACGTTATTCGTTATAATCTCTTGTCGTACTAGCAGAAGTAGAATAATGGTGAAATATCTTGCTGTGAATAATATATGATATTTGTTTATCTGCGACAAAAAATGTCGTAGTAAACAATGACGAAAAAAACGATAAACTAGAGACATCATTAGAGAAGAGCGGGAGCAAAGTCCGACCAGTGCAAGACATTACTCCCGCCATTAAGCCGGGTATGTCCAGTTCAGCGTTCTCCTAAGTCACATGGTTCCACAATCCGATTACAAAGTTGGTCGAGTTCTCGGGCAATTAATGCTGTTGTACTCGTTGTTTAAAGTTCATTGCGAGAGCACTATCACACATGCTCACTAAATATTTGTAAGCGTAATATTAAAATTACTGATAATAAAATAATGGAGGGGGGGGAATAGTATGGTCAGTATTTTGTAACTACTTCGTCTGCCCAGATCTTTAAAATAAACATTGTCAGGAAATGAAACGCTAAAAAAATTATCTGAATATAAAAGAGAAAAATTTGGTTAGAGCACTCGAAAGGTCTGAGGGTTGTTGTCAGCAACTGATACAATCAACTGGTAATGTGATCATCGAGTCAGAGTGAACTGTCAGATTTAATTAGGTTTCTCCCTGCAGAATAAACAGGATCGTTATGCAATCATCCTGTTATTGCTTGTTTTCATTGCGTAAACTGAAGAGGCTAATTCTCGTACTAATCGCAGTTACTTTTGCTTTATGACTATTCTTTCTGAGGAATTGTGAGCTAACAGTTCGAATTTAAAGTGGCATAATACATAAAAATGGTATTTTTACTTTTTTTAGAAAATGGTTCTAATCATGAGTGCGCAATAAAACAACCTCAAGATTAAACTTTGAATCTGCAGGCAAACATTTTCTTGGTATTATAACAGTTGTACTTCAATCACAAAAAATAATAACCATTCCCTTTGCTGTCATAAATCTTGTCATTTCTAATTGTCCGTTCTTTGTCATTTCATGACATTAGGCATGCATATTTCAAACTAATCATATTATTGTCATAATAAAGTAAGGTATTTACACTACAGCATTATAATTGAAATAAAATACCCAAAATAGATACGACCATACTACGATAGGTTCTGTATTAAAACATCACAAATAAATTGATCAAGTTTAATAGAGTGATTGCAAACATCACGTACAATAAAAGAAATTTGGAAGTGTAATTAAAAACTGTAACGTTTACTTATGTCAGTCAAACAGTGACGCAAGTATAAGGCAAAGACAGACTGTCAGTTGTTTATAGATCACGTTTATGTAATTAAACGTCCCTATTTATACAGCTCAGGTTAGTAGAACCATCTTGTAGAAAATAAATCTTAGGTTTGGTAGACATAAATGAGCTATATTTATAACAGATTTTATAGTGATTATTTGGTTTTAACCTAACCTAACCTTAGTAGGATAGTATACAGGTATTCAGGTATTTTCGTTCGCTTAACTATGTTCATAGAGCGGCTCGATTAATATGGAACAAACTAATTGTGGGAAAAAATAAACTAAGTTAATAATCTGACTTATAAAGTAAGAAAATAAGACATTCCTGCGAAAGAAGGATGTCTATATTACACGTCCATACGTTAGTCAGATGTTTTCATATAGCAGTAACTAATAACTGCGAAGTCATATTAAGGAATATGACAGTCTTAGCAGGGCATGAAGTGTATTTATGGTTTTAATAATGCTAGCCTATTGAGAAAGGGGGTTCATATACTGTATCTTATTATTGCCATTTTTCACAAATCTACTAGATTAGATAAGTCTACCTTTTTATAGAATAAACCATTATATACCATTATACTTTACCTTTGTATATGAAGTCGAATAATTAATACACGTCAACATGTTTTAGCTGTTGATAATATTTATGTTGAGTTTTAAGGTTACATAGAATAACATCATATCTTAATATTCTCTTCTGCACGTTTTCCATCTTTATATTTTTAACCAACATAACGGTATTGACTTTGCCTGTGTGAGATGTAAGATTTTGGGCATTCTTGTTGTGTTAGTAATTTATTTCATTTCCCTCCTTAGGTATCTAATGTCTTATTATTGGACAGTCTAATGTAAGTTGTTGCCAAGTTATTGTATGTACGTACGAACACACGCAAAGACAGATTTCACATTAACTAATATAACATATTAATATCAATGAGGCAATTCGTATTAAAACAGAATAATATATTAGATTAGATATTTTGATAATAAAATATGCTTATTTAACAACAAATATAACGAAGCTAATCAATTTATAAATTATTTAAGCTCTCTTTCGGATTCAATTAAATTCAAAAATTTAAATACGAAAAGAACAAATAAGAGTTTTATATCCGACACTAACAAGAGAAATTTGAAAATACTCATTCGAAATTTATAGAAAATCAACTCAAACTTATGTAATCATTCCAAAAAATTTAAATCATCTATGCCAACACAAAATGGTTTCATTAAATGACACACAGACTCATGAATATACATATGAAAAAAGAAAATAAACAATAACAGATATGGCAACAGCAATGAATATAATCCTAAAATAATTGTTTCAATTATGAAAAAATTAGTAGCAAAAGTAATAAAAAAAATAATATTTATAAAAAGAATCAGAGCAAAATAATTGTGTACCCCACAACACAGAACTAAATAAACATTATTATTGAGTTAGAGCAAAATAATTGTGTACCCCACAACACAGAACTAAATATACATTATTATTGAGTTATACAGCTAATAGTAAAATTTTAAAGTTAATCAACAATTTACAAAAGATCTAAATTCTAAACAACATTTGGAAAAATCCCTAAAGCCAGTAATATACTGAAATGTAGTGAAGTGACAAATATTAAATCAATCATACTAGCCGACGTTCATAATTTAGTTTAATTTAATTTAGGATATATTCATGCACTAAAATCAAATAATCAGACTAGCATGTAATCACGTTTGTCTGAACATTTAATTACATCAAATCGTTCCTATAAGGAACTTGAAAATATTTTGGACATTTTACATTTTTAAACAAAGGTGAAATATGAATAATAAAAATTTCACATACTTATTACAAATTCTAATAATCTCTAAAAAAGATTCTCAAAATTTATTGGATATTATGGGCTAAAAATTCTACATTAGAAAAATACGCAAATTTAATGAAAATTATTTCACACACAGTGTATTCATATTATACTTACTAATCCCCATAAGTCTAATGTAACATGTGTTCTAAATTGTTATTTGTTTATTACTTTTGTTGCAATGTTTTGAAGTTAATTTACTGTGTTGTGATCATAAGTTTAGTCCTAGAATATGTCAGTAGAATATTTAAAAAAATATGTTTCAAGACTGCTTTGTTTATTTAAAGTATTTCATATTATATATACGACTGTATGTTCTAATTTGAAAGACACTAGTTTTACACAAATTTAGTTGTGAATCGATAAAATATTTTAGTATACCGTGATATACCGTAAATACAAAAAAGTGAGCTAGTAAAGAAGTTCCAACAACCAAAAATGATTCATGCTCCATCCATCCCATTTTAATCGGTAAAAACCAGTCTCCGATTACAGTTTAGTGCTATTAAGGTAGCATTGCAATTTGAAACAGTCAATCCACAAAAGTATCTTCATTCTTTATAAGTTATTGAAAAACATATGATTAACTTTTACAATAATTTTTGTTTACTAAGTCAGTTATTCTGTATTTTCTCACCAACATAGTTAACCGAAAAATGACAATAGACAGATGTATCCAGAATCACATCCTTGACAGACGGAAATCGTAACTCAAATCAAATCAAAATCAAATCAAATCAAATTCTTTTATTGTCGTAGACATTGTGCATGCATAGACATTGTCAATAAGCCGAAATACTACTCTTTGTCACAATAATTAGAGACAAATTATAGTTTGAGTTAACTTAAAATATACTGAACCAGTTACAAATTACAAATTATGCCTTCCAGTTGGATCAATATCGTAAATAAACTATTAAATAATCAACAAACTATTTACAATAACATATATAATAACAAAAAATATAAACATGTGGTTAAAATCGAAGGGTAACAATAACAGGACAAAAATTACATTAAAAAGTTGTCAGAAAGCTCTAGGAATTCATTAAAACCATAAAAGGGATTTTTTAAAAGCCAATAATTTATTTTTTTTAGGAATACCTGTTGCGGGTATTTATTTATATTGGAAACTAATTTATTATACACTTTCTTACACATTACAACATGACTTTTTAAAAACTTACTTAAACGACAGTGCTGAAAACTAATTTTATTTTTATTGCGGGTATTGTATGAGTGTATATTTTCATTTAGGACCATGTCAGGTAGTTTTTTTAAGGAATAGACAGCCAGTTCAAATATGTAAAGGTTAATTACTGTATTTATTTCTAATCTTTTAAAAATAGGCTTACAATGATCAGATGGATTTGAACCGTCAATTATTCTAACGACTTTCTTTTGCAATTTTAAAATTTCTATAATTCTTGAAGAGTTGCCCCACACAAGTAAGCAATACTTAATTATTGATTGGAAAAAAGCAAAGTAAGCCATTCTAATATATTCAGATGTTACACAATTTTTCAATCGTCCCAACAAGTATACAACTCTAGATAGCCTAGTTTTGATATAGTCTATATGAGTACTCCATATAAGCCGATGATCAACACTTATACCTAAAAACTTAGTACTAGTAACTGTTTCCATTTCCACTAGTCCTTCATCATACGGCCTTAAAGAAAAAATTATATTTTCAGTTTTATTTTTGTTTAATAGATAACCGTTAGCTCTAAACCAGTTTCCCGATTCTTCCATTGAGTTATTTACCAAATTTTTTAAGTCTAGGAGGCTACTGGAAACGTTTACAAATGATGTATCATCAGCGTAAAGAAGAGTATTACTAGTAAAATTGTGAGGTAAATCATTAATACTAATTAAAAATAACAAAGGTCCCAGGACAGATCCCTGGGGAACACCAAACCTCAAGTAAACTTCTTGTGACTGTTCACCATCAATGCACACTACCTGCCTTCTATTCCTAAGATAAGACTCAAAGAGTCTCAGAGAGACACCCTGGAAGCCATAGAAATTCAACTTTGATAAAAGGTCTGAATGGTCAACACTGTCAAAGGCCTTACTCAGGTCACAAAAGGTGACCTGAGCAAAGGACCTTGCCTCAAAGGCCTGCAAGATTTGTGATACTAATTCTTCAATAGCATCCAGAGTACTCTTACCGCTCCTAAAGCCAAACTGAAAGCTGGACAAAATATCATTTGTTTCTAAAAACAATATAACCTGGTTATAAATTATGACTTCAATCACTTTTGATAGTACAGGTACAAGAGAAATAGGACGATAGCTTTCTGGTTTATCTTTGGGTCCCTTCTTAAAAACAGGAAAAACTCTAGAAATTTTAAGCTCCTCCGGGAAAATCCCTTCTTGTAACATACTATTTACACAAATTGCTAAAGGAGTTGAAATGCTTGGAATTATTTGCTTCAAGAAATTATTTGACATGTTGTAAAAATCATTACTGTTAGAGTTACTGAGATGTTTAACAGCCTTTAAGACATCATATGATGTAACAGTTTTCCACTCAAACAAACACATATTATCAGGCCTATAACTAGGACGTCTTAAGCTTACATTTCTGACAAGATTTTCAGCCCCTATAACGGGCTGTGCAATATCTCTTTTGATTTTCTCTACAGCATCAATGCAAAAAGTATTAAACATATTTGGTTCAATCAATGGTTTGCTTTCACTTGAAAGATTAAAATTTTTCTTAATTAAAGCCCAAGCTGTCTTACATTTATTTTTGCTACACTCTATCAACTTACTATTATGAGCAAATTTAGCAGCAGAAATCTTAAGTCTATACTCTTTTTTTAAAACCAGCAGCTGACCTTTTACTAATGTGCTTCCTGTGTTTTTAAACAGATAGTCAAGAGACAACAATTTTTCCTTCATTGTAAGTAGTTCAGGTGTGTACCAATTACAATTTGTTTTTCTGCTACTTGCTTTAGATTTATGAGGTTTTAATTGTAAGAAAAAATTAACAATATCATTTAAAGTTGAGAAAAAATATTTAAACATTGTTGCTGCATTGCAAAAATATTGAGGAGAGAGGAAATACCAGTTGACTAGATTCAGTTTCTCTATTATATTATAAACACAGTGCTTGGTTAGCACCAATTTAAAAGAGTTATTGTTCTCAAAGGAATTAGTTGAGGCTTCCAATGGCGCAAAATGATCAATGGCCTTGAGTCCTATAACCAAGCCATCATGGTCCGAATAAGGGAAGCTCTTAATATTACACAATATTCCATCAGAGTTACAGTTAACAAAAACATTATCTAGGCAACTGTTACCTCTCGTTGGACTAGAGTTTAAGCAGTAACAATTAAACTGCCGAAGTAAGTTGAGGAAATCAGCAACTGTCGCCTTTGTGGTAGTTATATCAAAGTCTCCATTGAGGTCACCTCCAGCCAAGATTATGTGATCCTTCCATTTTGACAGGTAGGTCAACAAGGCTTCCAATGTTCTCAGAAACTCCAAGATTACCGCCGCCACCTCAAAATGCAGCTCCGTTGAGAATGAATCTACATCTAATGTTCTTGCGTCGAGATGATTGGCAATAAAGATTCCCACTCCTCCTCTGATACGACCAACTCTACAATAGTGAGCAGCACAATAAAAACCTTCAGGGTGAGAACTAACCAGCTCATCCTGACACATCCAATGTTCCGTCATACATATAAACACAATAGGCATTTGGCTTATCTTACCACTTGATATATAGTCCTCCAAAAGATTAGTTTTATTTCTAAAACCTTGGATGTTAATAAACAAGAATCCCAGAGGAAATAATTCACCACTTAATCCTGCAAGGCTAGAGTTCGAGTACTCTAACCTCTCTGATGGCCTAAAAAATGTCCCCGATGTTGCTTCCGTAGTGGGATATATTCTTTAACAAGTATTCCTTCATCCCAGAACTCTGGATCCATGATTTGGTCTACTGCAGAGTCATTAACACCTATTTTGAAAGATTTATATGTGTCATATTTCGTTTCTAGTTCAAAGCATAAAAAGTCGTCGATTTGTGAGTCTTTTAAGTAGGATTCAATATTTTCCTTAGTAACACTAGTGTCTAGTCGAGAAATAAACACCCATGATCTCTTACTTGCAGTTTTGAGCTTTGTGCCAGATCCAGTTTTTTTCCCAAAGATAGGCCTAGAAGCCAATGCTTCTCGTGACGTTGCATTACTCTCAAATGGACTGATGTTTGCAGTTTTAAATAGCATTATTGAGGTAGTAGAGGTAAAGTTACACCTCAGTTACAACTCTCTAGGTCAACTCCTTTGACAATTACTAAGTCAATCGTGCGAACAGACATATATAATTGAGATTACATCAACTGAAAAGATTCGCTAAACGATCAGCCACCAAATACAATATTGAGGAGTGAATTTGTTAGTTTTAGCGTTTAATTAGTTATAAAAACCTTACTAATTTTGTTTATTTTTCAGTATTAGCGTATTCTGTGATAAACTGGCCATAAATGTCTGAAGATAGATCCAGCAGATCTCTAGGAACTTCCACTAAATAAAAGTAATTGGCAAATTGGGAGTCTCTGAAACAACCATGCCAAAATGGATTTGTCTGCCATAGACTCCCAAAAAGCCACATGAACGTCGTTATGTCGAATAAAAAGACTACCTAAGCTCCAGTGTTTGTCAAGGATTAGGTACTCAATTCACATCTTTTAAATGTCGGACGAAACAAGTAGAGCTCGGTATTAATTGTAAATACTATCTCCAATTCTTTCATTATTTACAAATATGTATGTGACTATTCGTCTTACTGTAGTGTCCATTTTAATAGCTAACATTGTAATTAAACTTTTAAAGCCATATTAATTTTTTTGGAATATTAAAATAATATATAAATTGTACAAGTAAACATAATAATGACATACGAGTATGTCTTGATTGAATCGAATCAAACCTGGTACGCTAATACTACTGAAATATGGCTCGAGGGAGTTAGGAAAAACATTTCCATCTAATTAAAAGTCTCAATGTAACGGCACTTTTCAACTTTACTGCTGAAACATAACCTCTCTCCTGTTTTATAACATAACTACTGTTTTTTGAATGAATATGTAGAAATGTTGAATATTAACATGTGCATAAATCAAATTGTGTTTTGACCTCGTATGAAAGAAAGGCTATAACAGGGTTTCTTAATCTTTAAAAGTTCAGTAAGATTTCACTGGTTTTAACTACTAAGACATGTAAATGTTGAGTAAGCTTAGGTTTACCTTCCTCTTAGTGCAGTGTCTGAAATCTGACGCTTTCGCAGACTTGACTCCTGGAATGTGGAGTTGTTAGTCTGAAGAGATCCAAAAAGTCAATGACGAAGAAGTTCAATAATAA
The DNA here is from genome assembly GCF_021130785.1 of Homalodisca vitripennis. Classification (NCBI taxonomy): domain Eukaryota; kingdom Metazoa; phylum Arthropoda; class Insecta; order Hemiptera; family Cicadellidae; genus Homalodisca; species Homalodisca vitripennis. Next base: position 150,115,555 of record NC_060207.1, read on the forward strand.
AACTCTACAACGTTTCGATATTAGAGACACCTAGACTACAACATACAGTGTAATCCAGGTGAAGAGATATTCCCATTGTCTCATCAGGTGCATAGTTAAAACTCCAGACGCTGCCCTAAGTAAAAGGTGAGCTGGAGCTACACTCATCATTTAAATTAAACCAACCCTTCCCAGCATGCTACGTGATGTGTACTCAGACATCTTGTTACTTTTTAAGGTGTCCGGCTTCCAAATTTTTTAAAGCTAATCTGGTAACTTAATAGTTTATTCATATTACTTATTAACATTTTGTGTGTCTTAAATCTGATTTCAGAGATTGTAGCTGCAAAGCCCACTGTTATATTTAAATTAAAAAAAATGTAGTAAAATGATCACAAATCGATGATAAGACTTTTCAACAAAATACAACTGGAAGATAACCTAATATATGAAAAAATATTAGGTAATGAAAATTTGCTACATGGTTATACACATATTTTACAAAACAAATCAACTGACGAGTCTATCTTTTGCTCGAGACTTTAAATAGCAATAAAACCCCTTTCAAGGACCTAGTACTGCATAAACTCGAGCAGTAAGTAAGGATGTGAAGTACAGTACGCATACAGAGCGAAAAGAGGGTGAACCACGTAAACACGTCCAGGGCACATTGTACTGCAAGTCTTCCATTACGGAGACACATTACTGAGTGGTTTGTGACCCCACTGTGTCACTCTGTCTGCGCTGAAACCAACTGTATCTCATAATTATAGAGATGATCAGTTGTCCTGAGCTTTATGGAACTTGATGTGATATTTTACACAAGTTTAAGTATATATATATATATATATATATATATATATATATATATATATATATATATATATATATATTACACACACACACACCCGGGGGAGAAGCCAAACTCCTACCGGGCGCGTCCCCAGGTGGCGGATCGGGGGATGTCCTAACCAGTCGTAAGATCGGCGGATAAGGGTGAAATAAAATAGCCCTCGTGGACCAAATTAGGCATCGGAGCATCGGGCCATGTACGCAAGCGAACTCGGTGACGCTGCTCGAGAGAGATGTGCTAAATGATCCGCTGTAGCGCAGTGTGCGTGGTAACTCCCGGCATCTACGTGCCGCACCCACGGGAGCAAGAGGAAGCCAATGAAGGAAGAAGGTGTAAGGTCAGGGCGGATGCTATTACCCGCTCTTATGACCTAAAGCTCTCGCAGTAATGGAGGTAGCTGTGGGAGTGTTCACCCCTCCTCTTCCCGAGGCATCGCGTTCGGAGACGACCTTTTGCTTTGGAGTCCAACTTAAACTTATGGAGAACCAAATTCAAATTCAAGAGAGTAGAACAGACGGGCCACATGCCCAGCAGGAAGCACTATTGGAAGGCGCAGAGATGCAGAGAACGCAGGCTCTAGAATGTCTAGAGAAACTTACGCTCGAACTGCATGAGTTTGTAAAGTCGAAGGTCAACATCCACAAAGAGATCAAGACTATGACAACCAGTGTGACTGCCGCCCTCGGCCGTTTTAAAAGAATGGATGAGCAGTGGCGGTCCATGAAGCAGCGCTATCTGCAGGTTGCACCGGAGAGAGCACCTGCTTCAACATCGTCGTCATGTGTCCCATTGATTACTATCTCTCCATCTACAGAGGCAGATATGGATATGGGATCCGAAGCTGACTGTGAATCGCTGGCCAAGGAGACGCTTGACAACAGGCCCAGTAAGCGGAAGCAACGGATATCGCCGGAATCGGCAGATAAACAGCTGAAGCGGAAGAAGGATTCAAAATCGAGTCCTCCGCAACGGAAAGTTCCGCAGGCGCTAGACGAAAATGAAAAGGATAAGTCGCTGGCCTGGCAAAAGGTTCAAACGAGACAGGAGAAGAGGAAGCAACAACAAGAGCAGCAATCTAACCAGCCGTTGCCGAAGTTAAAGCTTCCTCCGCAGAAAAAGGCGCGGAAGAAGCCTCGGAAACGAACAAGGACATCCGAAGCTTTAATCATTAGACCAGAGAACAAAACGAAGTATAGCGACATACTCCGTCGAATCAAAAGTGAAGTCCCAGAGGACCAGGTCCGCTCGACGGTGGACAAGCTCTGCAAAACGTTGGACGCTGGAAACGTACTAATTATCCTCTCCAAAAACAATAAGGATAAAGGCCAGGCACTGCAGAAAACTATTGCCGGTATCCTGCAAAGGGACGCGACGGTCATTAGCACAGAGCCAGAACAGAATCTCGAAATACGAGATATTGACGACACGACTACGAAGGATGACGTTCTGAGGGCTTTACAAACAGCAGCTGGACAAGACTACAAGATCCCAGCCGAAGCAGTTAAGTCGCTGCGGAAAGCCTATAGAGGTACTCAGACCGCCTTTGTGACACTGACAGTTCCAATAGTGAAAAAGTTTATCGGAGAACACGGCAAATTAAGGATCGGCTGGGTCAATTGCCGCGTAAGATTAACAGAGAGACCGACTCAGTGCTACAAATGCTGGTACTTTGGTCATCTCGCCAGTCAATGTAAAAGCAATGTGGACCGGACCAAACTTTGCATTAAGTGTGGGAAAGACGGCCACAAAGTTGCAGAATGCAAGAATGTAGCAAAGTGTGCTCTGTGCGCCGAACAGGCCTGCAGGAAAGACACAGCTCATCATGCAGGTACTAGCAGAGAGGCACTCCAGAAGCTGAAAAGCAGACGGAAATGAGAGTACTTCAGCTCAACCTAAACCATTGTGAGGCGGCACACGACCTGCTTATGCAGACAGTGCGCGAATTGAAGATTGATAAAGTTGTAATAGCAGAACCCTACAGGCACTTAAGCAGTCAACCGTGGGAAGAGGACAGAACAACCAAGGCTGTAATATGGTCTTGCGGCAAGTTTCCTTTCCAGAGTGTGGCTAATACTACAGAGTCCGGCTTCGTAGCTGTGGGGATAGATGGGGTCCGATTCTACAGTTGTTATGCACCACCGAGTCTCTCCATGGATGAATTCACCGAATTCCTGGACCGGCTGACCGAGGACGCGAAGCAGCACTATCCGGTGGTAATCGCCGGCGACTTCAATTCCTGGGCAGTTGACTGGGGCAGCAGGGCGACCAATGCAAGAGGTAAAGCACTTTTGGAGGCCATCGCCAAACTGGACGTAGTCTTGCTCAACACTGGTGAAACCCCAACGTTTACCAAAGGAGAGGCAAGTTCCATCATCGATCTGACATTTGTCAGCAGCAGCCTCATCAAGCGCAGCCATATCTGGAAAGTGATGGACATTTACACAGCCAGTGATCACAGTGCTCTATTCTGGGAAATAGCGACGAGCCCGAATCTTAAAAGACCAACCATGCGATCAGTCGCGGTTGGATGGAGAGCGAAATCTTTCGACCCATCTGCGATGGTAGTAGTTTTGGATAGTAGTCCGATCGTCGGGGAGTGCGCTGAAGAGAAAGCTAATGATCTAATGAAGAGAGTTGCTCAGGCCTGCGATGCGAGTATGCCGCGGAAACGTGGCATGAGCAAACGCCCTGCGGTACACTGGTGGAACGATCAGATCAGTGTCCTTCGTAAAGAGTGCCAGAAGAAAAGACGAATATCTCAGCGTGGCTACCGACGACCTAATTCTGCGGAGCTGGTGGCAGAATACAAAACAGCGCGCCGCCGGCTGAACAAAGCTATCAAAGATAGCAAAAGGCAATGCTGGGAGGAGCTCATAAATGAGGTAGACAAGGATCCGTGGGGCAGACAAGGCTATGACCCACCTAAAAAACCAGACAACACCGTCGCCCACATGCCCACAATTTCTGAAGACGATCGTTACCGCACTGTTCCCTAGGCAACGGAAATTCGAATACCCGGTAGTGCAGTGTGAACTGGAAGAAATCCCGCCAGTTTCAGAAAACGAACTGATGGAAGCGTGTAACCGAGTAGGAAATAGTAAAGCACCGGGATTAGATGGAATCACAAACATCGCCTTAAAACAGCAATTAAGGCAGCACCAGCACTGTTCACTGACGTCTACACCACATGCCTCAAAGAAGGGATTTTTCCTCGAAAGTGGAAACAGCAACGACTGGTACTGCTTCCTAAAGGAAAAAAGCCACCAGAAGAACCGTCATCTTACCGTCCACTATGTATGCTAGATACAGCGGGTAAGATACTTGAACGAATCATCCACCAGAGGATTGAGGCGATAGTCGATCCACTCCTGGCAGACAATCAATACGGTTTTCGAAAAGGACGATCAACCCTGGATGCGATCAACCTGGTTGTAAACACGGCCAAGGATGCAATCGCAGGAACTAGGTGGAAGCGTGGTACGAAGAAATACTGTCTAGTGGCCGCTTTAGACATGAGGAATGCATTCAACTCCGCAAACTGGGATCGGATCATGCAAGCCCTACAAGAGAAGGACGTGCCAGAATACCTATGCAGGATAGTGGCTAGCTACTTCACGGATAGAATCCTGAAATATGACACAAAGAATGGCCCAACAGAATATGAAGTTACTGGAGGTGTTCCACAGGGCTCAGTTCTTGGTCCTTTGTTGTGGAATATTATGTATGATGGCCTCCTAAGAATACCACTACCAACTGAAGCAAAACTTGCAGCATTTGCAGATGATGCAGCCGTAGTGATTGTCGCGAAGCATCTTGAAGAGATAAAACTAATCTTCGACATCGTATTTAGACGTATTAACCTATGGATGGATATGATGTACTTGGAGCTAGCCAAGCATAAGACCGAAGCAGTGCTGATTACCGGCAGAAAAGTAATGGAAACTGTCAAGCTGAATGTCGGCGTACAAGAAATCACATCACAACCATTTATTCGATATCTGGGAGTGATGCTTGATGCCCGACTAAACTTTAAGCAGCAAGTAGACCACGTGAGTGCCAAAGCATCAGTAGTAAGAGCAAGCCTATCACGGCTCATGCCTAACGTTGGAGGCCCAAAGCAGTGCAGAAGGAGCTTACTTTCGTCAGTTGTCACCGTGCTGACTTATGGAATCTCCATCTGGGCGGATGCCCTTGAAGTCCAAGAGACAAGAAGAAAAGTCGCATCCATCTATCGACTAAGCGCCTTGAGAGTGTCCAGTGCCTTCCGCACAGTATCAGAAGAAGCGGCGTGCGTTATTGCCGGAATGCTGCCTGTCCGAGTGCTAGCCGAAGAAAGGCGAGCCCTCTATCAACGACGAAAATCATCTGCGTCGAGTCTTGATGAACTTAGGACCGAAGAACGGCAGTATAGTATACGCCGTTGGCAAGCGCAGTGGGATGCCGCGGAGAAAGGTAGGTGGACGTACCGCCTAATACGACAACTGGATGCCTGGCTGAATAGAAGTCACGGAGAGGTCAATTACTATATGACACAAATACTATCAGGACACGGTTGCTTCCGAGCATATCTCTATCGCTTTAAGCACGATAATTCGCCGGAGTGTCCGTCCTGTCCTGGAGTCTCCGAAGATGCAGAACACGTATTCTTTATGTGCCCTAGATTCAGTTTGGACGTGACAACCTGGAAACTATTCTTAACCGGACACTGCATCCAGAAACACTAGTAGAAGCTATGCTGTCATCGAAAGCTACATGGGACGCCACCAGCACATTCGCCATGGAGGTGCTGAAAGAACTAAGGTCTATTGAAAGGCAGAGGTAGGAAATGACTTCAACCACCTGATGAAAGAGCAGAAATGCTAGATTCTCTCCCTGCGATGTAATGCCTAACGGCGGTTTCTACAGGGATTCAGAGACTGGAGTATAGGGGAAGTTTTTTAGTCGGTATTAGCATTGGCTACAGTCACCAGCCAATGTTCGAGTCCGACATACCCAGGCAAAACACCTAAGCCTGGCATGCGGAAATGCATTTTTTTTCACAACACCTAAAACACACACACACACACACACACACACACACACACACACACACACACACACACACACACACACACACACACACACACGCTATTACAGTTTCAACCAGTCATCTTTTAACGTCAATGAGTATTATAAAGCGAGTGTTACTCATCCGAAGTTGTCACAGTTTAAAATGTACAACCACAGCACAAAAAACAACAAATAAATACCGAGACATATAACCTTTATAGGTTTATCACACATGAAGTTTAGCATTACATGATATCGAGACCGGCAGAAGACAGGACAACTGTCACCAGGTGATTTCAGTCCCTGGCGCTACGATGTTATCAGCTGATTGGTGGGTTAGCGAGGCACTGTTACAAGTATTGTGTTGAATAATTATTTAGTACGAACTGAACAATGCTTCCAATTTAACAGGAATCTGCCTAAAGATAATTTAAAAATACTTATGCATTTCGCACTCTTGCGTATTTAGTTTGCTGCCTTTGCGATATTGATGTAGAAGTTTAAAATTAATTGTAATTTATACTAGTTGGTGTTTGGTTTTTACTCATAAAATGTTGAGTGAACGATGAAATCTGTTTGGGTGATTTAGATTTAGGGTAATGCCACTTAAAGTTTTAGCTAAACGCCCTACTTATCTGTACGTTATAAAAACTAGGGAAATTGAAACATATTAGTTTATACACGCCGATCTATGCATTTTTTATCAGAATTCTGAGATTTATATCTCAAAATGATCCTGGGGGTTTGCTATCTTGAACACCAGGTCTATGCATTAAGATTTAAGATCTTTTTAGAGCAATGTTGTACTGTCGGGATATACTCAACAGGAACGTACTTCCTACCCTGTTTTAATTTCTTGTTTTATTACAAATTAGTATATAGTTCCTTTTGTTCCTATAGTGTTATTGTAACCGATGGCAAAGGGACCATATTTCATACTATTTAATTCTTTATTATAATTGGATACATTCAGTAATAATTTAAGGAGTCGGTAAACCATAGAATTTTAAGCGGCCATCTCTTGAGTGTATTGATGCCACGAAGTTGAATGGATGGTTTGATCTAGTGTGCGCGTGTTTTCAGTAAACGATATACTCAAAATTATTGTTACTATTGGATAAGATCTAAAAAATCAGCCATCTTAGTCCAATAGCGTCGTCTACATATTTATCGAAACACAGTATTTTATTCCTATATTTATTCTGATCGGACATACTGTATTAATTTTTCTATGTGATTAAGATATAAATATGATACTAATCCAGGATTGGTGAGACCATCACCAATCCTGGTTGGATATAAGATACACCATTAAATTTAAAATTGATTGGTTCCAGCACCTCTTTCAGAAGGATCATTAATTCAAGCATTGTTTCTGGCAGCAGATTGGATTTCCTTAAATTGAGAATGTCTATATTTAATTTGTGCCCTAGATTCAGTTTGGACGTGACAACCTGGAAACTATTCTTAACCGGACACTGCATCCAGAAACACTAGTAGAAGCTATGCTGTCATCGAAAGCTACATGGGACGCCACCAGCACATTCGCCATGGAGGTACTGAAAGAACTAAGGTCTATTGAAAGGCAGAGGTAGGAAATGACTTCAACCACCTGATGAAAGAGCAGAAATGCTAGATTCTCTCCCTGCGATGTAATGCCTAACGGCGGTTTCTACAGGGATTCAGAGACTGGAGTATAGGGGAAGTTTTTTAGTCGGTATTAGCATTGGCTACAGTCACCAGCCAATGTTCGAGTCCGACATACCCAGGCAAAACACCTAAGCCTGGCATGCGGAAATGCATTTTTTTTTCACAACACCTAAAACACACACACACACACACACACACACACACACACACACACACACACACACACACACACACACACACACACGCTATTACAGTTTCAACCAGTCATCTTTTAACGTCAATGAGTATTATAAAGCGAGTGTTACTCATCCGAAGTTGTCACAGTTTAAAATGTACAACCACAGCACAAAAAACAACAAATAAATAAATAAATACCGAGACATATAACCTTTATAGGTTTATCACACATGAAGTTTAGCATTACATGATATCGAGACCGGCAGAAGACAGGACAACTGTCACCAGGTGATTTCAGTCCCTGGCGCTACGATGTTATCAGCTGATTGGTGGGTTAGCGAGGCACTGTTACAAGTATTGTGTTGAATAATTATTTAGTACGAACTGAACAATGCTTCCAATTTAACAGGAATCTGCCTAAAGATAATTTAAAAATACTTATGCATTTCGCAACTCTTGCGTATTTAGTTTGCTGCCTTTGCGATATTGATGTAGAAGTTTAAAATTAATTGTAATTTATACTAGTTGGTGTTTGGTTTTTACTCATAAAATGTTGAGTGAACGATGAAATCTGTTTGGGTGATTTAGATTTAGGGTAATGCCACTTAAAGTTTTAGCTAAACGCCCTACTTATCTGTACGTTATAAAAACTAGGGAAATTGAAACATATTAGTTTATACACGCCGATCTATGCATTTTTTATCAGAATTCTGAGATTTATATCTCAAAATGATCCTGGGGGTTTGCTATCTTGAACACCAGGTCTATGCATTAAGATTTAAGATCTTTTTAGAGCAATGTTGTATTGTCGGGATATACTCAACAGGAACGTACTTCCTACCCTGTTTTAATTTCTTGTTTTATTACAAATTAGTATATAGTTCCTTTTGTTCCTATAGTGTTATTGTAACCGATGGCAAAGGGACCATGTTTCATACTATTTAATTCTTTATTATAATTGGATACATTCAGTAATAATTTAAGGAGTCGGTAAACCATAGAATTTTAAGCGGCCATCTCTTGAGTGTATTGATGCCACGAAGTTGAATGGATGGTTTGATCTAGTGTGCGCGTGTTTTCAGTAAACGATATACTCAAAATTATTGTTACTATTGGATAAGATCTAAAAAATCAGCCATCTTAGTCCAATAGCGTCGTCTACATATTTATCGAAACACAGTATTTTATTCCTATATTTATTCTGATCGGACATACTGTATTAATTTTTCTATGTGATTAAGATATAAATATGATACTAATCCAGGATTGGTGAGGCCATCACCAATCCTGGTTGGATATAAGATACACCATTAAATTTAAAATTGATTGGTTCCAGCACCTCTTTCAGAAGGATCATTAATTCAAGCATTGTTTCTGGCAGCAGATTGGATTTCCTTAAATTGAGAATGTCTATATTTAATTTTTTAAATAGGTACATTTATATATAATTTTTTTATTGAATGCTTCTAACATTTAGTGTGGTTTTATTTTTATATTACTTGTTTTCTTGATGAGCTCGAAAGAAACCTTACTCGTATAGTGTTGCTCCATTCTCTGTCAGTTAATCTTTAGTTCCGAACATTGTCAAATAATTTCGTTTCTGTAAAATTTTAAGACGATTATAATTAAAAAAAATATATATATTTATTTTACAACTCGTCTGGTTGAGTTCGTATGTTCAAAATCAGAATATCTTTTACCACCATTTCTTCATTTATTAGTTCATTAAAGAGGCCTTTTTCCTTGCCATGGGTAGATTAACGTTCAAACCTTTATATAAAAATGTATGCTCATCATTGTTGAAAATAATTGAGGTTTTGTTTGTAGTTCTGGGATAAAACTAAAAATCGAAGAGTACTGTTTAAGTCATTTAGGAGTTTAACAGATTTATGTCCTTTCGATTTTTTATTTCAAAGTATTTTTGAAATCGAGGATTCTATGTTTATCAAAAAAAAAGTCAAGCTCAATTGGATGGCACCTATTAGGGAGTTTGAGATATTTCGTATATCTCAAACGTGTGTAGCATGGCTCTCTTCCTGTAAAGGAATTTTATTTCATTTCTAACCCTAAGGTTAATTTTGCTGCAGAAGAGTTATTTTTAATTTCCACTTGGACTTAGTTAGGTTTTACGTCATGTTTTAAACTTTCTTTGTCAAATTTTACGTTTTGGACTGTATTGGTTTACTTAAACCTCACATTGTTATATTGAGTAGCTATTTATTCTGACTAGTGGTATTATTGTTTTCCATATTATTATAGCACTGAACTGCGTATAGACAATAATAACATAAGAACAAACAATATTGTAAATAACTAAAGATAATTCCACAATACTCTTCTGTTTTGCTCTACTATGTTTACTAAACTAAGATGTCACCATTCCTTTTTCAAACTTTGTACGATTGGCAGCCTAAAATATTAAGAGATTTTGATAAACTTTAAAGAATAAAAGTTGTATAAATCGAACAAATGTTAGTTAAATTGTTTTAAAAGTAAAACCATTGGCCACCTTTATCCCTGCCTTACTGTTGACTGATCTTGTTATTTATGATTAGATTCAGCCAGATAATATAAGCTATATCTACTGATAACAAATGATAACATAACTTACAAGCAATGCGATAATTGCATATTAATATTTGACGTTATTACAGGTATTTTTATCACGGGTAAAAGTGTTATCCAATATTAGATATTAGTATAATGGAGTTCACTTATCCTATAGTTATTTGTGCCCCAAGAGAGCAAATTTCGAGTTTGTTTTCTAGAAAGACAAGTTCAACTTTCGAGACAAAGATGAAGAAGGCAATTGAAAATATGTTGAAGTAAACAAAAAGTAGCTGAAAACTCTTACATCTCATCCTCTTTCTCGAACTCCATATTCTCTTTGTATATTAAAAATTAAATATTGTTTATTTATATTGAATGGACCAATTCAATATTTATTGAAAAGTACTTTATGTAAAAATTCATATATGCAAACATAAATGAACAAGATGTTAAAAAAGACCAATTAATAACATTTAATGTTTATTTTTGTACCGTATGACGATAACACATGGGGTGGTGATTTCTGAGGTCGTAGTATTAAATACTCGAATTGCAAAGTTTACTTATAAGTTCAGTTTAATTATGAATACTTACAAGCACCACTTTTAGATGGTAAAGGAAAAGTATGTAATGCCACGTTGCTGCCAATTAGAACACAAGAACTAAAAACGAATATCTTCTAAGTGGGCCTAAAATATCCAATGTTCTCTGGAATTATGCCTACGATGTTCTACTTTATAAAACATAAGATTTTACTTCCCTTCGCAATGTGTAGACTCACAACCCGGGTGTCGGCGTCTTGGCACGAGACAATGGCGCTGTAGTCTAAGAAGGGTTATGTCTAGTCGGTGGTTACTAGACGATGAGTAGAAGTTGGGAAAGTGGTAGCCATCTACTCAAACAACACGTGAGATACATCAGCTACGTGAGCTACGTGAACTCGCGGACAAAGCGCGCGAGGGCTGATCGGTCACGTAGTTGGGCTGCTACAAAGGGTTAGAAGAAAATATTCATACGCGTGCCAATTAGGTAGTTACTCCGCCCAATAATTTAGTTCCGGAACATTGGATGTTAATAATATTAAATTATACTGGATTACTAGGTTGCGAAAATTACATTATATGAAATTTAATTAACTAATTTACGGTACATTTTGATACTACTTACTATACATTTGGCTCTAACTGCATATAGATTTTTGATGTCTACACCATATAGTACCTATGTTATGAAATGAAAATATTTTCTATTGAAAATTACATTACAAAATATAATTTAAAAGTTTGTTTCTTACATTATTAGTCTTAAAGTGAGCTAATAATTTTGAAATGTATATTTAATACTATCAGCTTATATGTGACATACCACTCATATTTGAGTTAATCTAAGATAACAGAATAGACCTTTTAGGTAGATTATGAACTGCCTGTTTGGGACAAAGGGATTATTGCAAAATACTTAGACACAAATATTTAAAACTCAATCCTCGTTGAAATGAAAGTATTACTTTGTTAACTTTTTGAAAATTATTAGTTGTTAGCACCTTTTCACAGTAATCTTTTAATGTGTTGTATATTCTATGTATAAAATTTAATTCATTGTAAATTTAATTTTTTCATATTTTTCAAGTTTTAAAGTGGTGATCACCAACTGAACGGCGATAGTAAAAGTACATATGTATTCGTAAT
>NC_060207.1:150130000-150195000 GCF_021130785.1 Homalodisca vitripennis
AGAAAGGACAATATTGGTCCTAATTTCGCAATAAAGAAATGTTTCTTTCTTTCTTTTTTTTATATAAATGAAGTTTGATGCACAATTTAAATTACATAGGAGAAATATTTCTCGGGATATATTACCACAGATAGATTTAAATTTACGTTCATTAACTTATGTTTCATAGCAGTCTTCAAATAATACAAAATTAATTAATTTAAAACACTGTTTGGGTAAATTTTCTACAGGTGCTGTGCCAGCTGAAGGTGCTGAACTGGCAGGCGCAGAGCAGCACAGGATCAAGCGTGGAGTGTCCTAGCGCGGCGCACATCAAAGGATCTCTCCATAACCTCTTGAACTGCTTCCGATTATTCGCCTGCTGACATCACAAACAACGTTTTGTGTAGAAAATCTATCAATCAAACACGACGTTGTTTAAGTAGAAACGACGTTACATAGAACATTTCAAGTCCATAGCTCAATTTGTTCTTGAGAGTAGTCAATTAGTCGATTTGTTTTCGAGATATTGTGTGGCCAGATAGATATACAGAAATGAAATTATTAAAGCCCCTCTAAAAGACTTGTTTGGAAATGGAAAGAGGCTTAAAACTGTTAACCTGATATTCCTATTAATAGAATTCTTGGACACAGATTTATACGTAGTTATTGTAATTGCTATGTTAGTGATGTATTAAAAATATGACACTACTTTAGTATAATTTGTTTACTTCAACAGCCATTAATTCATCTAGAACGCATAATATTGGTTGGTCATTAGATGGTTCTGAAATTTAATGGGTATGTTTCATATTTGTATATTTCAAGATTGTAGTCTCAATTTGATGATATAATTACAAACAAATGAGTTTTACAGCATTCAGGTTATTACCTTACTCTAATTCAACCAAATCAGGTTGACTTTTATTGTATAAATAAATCTGTGCACCTAATAGTAAACAATATAGTCCACACAGTTTGAATATGACTTGTGAATAATTTTGTAAATGCAATTAGTTTTTAACTTTGTTCTGAAATATTTAAACAACTAAGACATATTTGATATGATTTGTGCCAAAACTTTTGTTTTTAAATTGAACTTCTAACAATATACCACAGAGGAGGTTACATACAATTTGAAATTTATGAGTACGAAAAATTAAGTACGTAATTTACGTAATTGCATTTGATTTTTAATTAAGTACGGCAATTAACCCGGTTTCCACATTATCTCTTCTTATGATTGTTATATAAATATTGTATAAATAACATATATATCTTAAGAGAAAAATATCTAATTGTAAGTGTACGCTATACAATGAGTGTGGTGAATAATTTTAAATTCGATGCCAATAAAAGTGCGCTTCTAGACCCTCAGGAGGCTAAAGTTAAATAAATAGGTCCTAAAGTTAAATTTTATATTGAAACATTTATATACATTTCTTAGCAACATTCGTATCTAGGCTTCTTAAGAATCGATTATCAAAAAATAATATTGTTTCGTGGCAAATAGTGTTTAAAAACGTCATTTGTTTATTTTTTAGCATAGTTCACAAAAACTTTTTATGCTCAAAATGTTTAAAACTCTTGCAACTGGCGTCAAAGAATAAGCCAGTGTTTGGAACGTGGATTTAGTTCAATTCGATGAACCATGATTATTAATCTACAACTCGTATGTTTCCGAAATGTATAATCAGTGGGACTTTGCTGCTGATTTTTGATTCTATTGCTGGGTTTAATGTTGGGATACAGTATTCGTTACATTGTATTTTCATAATTTTGATTTTCACTGGCCAACTAACATATCTAGAGAAATTCCAATCAAAATTCTTTTCGATGAACTAATAGAATAATAATGAATGAACATGTTTCGTAGATAAGAACAAACAATAAAATTGGAAAGGCGTCACAGTCGTTTATAAAACACAGCCCCACTTACCAGATCGTTACACCAATCAGCATCAACCTGCTGACTTTGATTTAAAACCGATTGTGATTCCAGTGATTGAGCTCGAGATGGCTTTGTATTTATGGCTTTGTGATCCAAAACTGGCGTAATTAAATCGTTTCAAAAACTCGCCACCACTCCGCGCTGCCCGACTTCTCAGATGAAATGAATTGTTCAAAGGTTTATATTTTTCCTTGCTGGTAATTCACTGTTTACATGTACTTTTAAACTGACGGAATTAATTATAAACGTGTCAAAGAAATACTTATAAATGATTTAACAGGTTTCTGTGAGTGATTTTATCCTAATACATTTCTAAGCCAGTTAACAGTGGCCTTTGCACAAGAAAAGTTAATCTACAATTATTATGAACTCTGATAATAAATACATATGCAGTTAGAGAATGCTAAAAACTCAAACTGTAATTTATTATTATTATTAAAATAATGTCACTTTCATTTAATTTATTTTATAATTTATTGTTGGCAATATATGGCTTGAACAGAATAATGATTGTTGTTGTTGAGTGGATCAGACTTTTTTAAATTATTAAACGTAATAATTTACTAGACGCATATTCGTTTAATAATGGCTTCAAAATTTTGTTTTTGAGAATTCTAGTATAAAATGAAACAGACACACTCATACACAAATTCTAGCCGATCTAAACTAAAAGGGGTTCTAAGACAGTACTTATTTACTGCTTGAATAAGTTAGTTAACTGAGCTCAAGCAAAACAGTTTTCAAGATGGCGGTCATTTGCATTTTTGCAACATTTTTATCTGCGTTTTGAAAAATATAAATTAAAATTGACACTGTTATAGAATTCTAAAGGAATTCAAAGTATCATTTACGGGGTTTACTCATTTTGGGGTTTTAAGTTGTAACATTATAAAATTAAATCGTCATAAATAAACATATTTACGTTTGTACAAACAAATTTATATGCTTATAATGTCTTATAAGGTTTCAAGATGATGAAATTTCTAAATAATTGGAATTGTTGATAGTATATTAAACGTCAAACATGAGAGCTAGTGTCCAATATTTGTTATGCAAATAAATCTTCAGTTTTATAATTCAAAACGATAGCTACAAATATACGAGTATTTCATATATTTGTTCTCACTAAACCGGAAGGGATATTTTGTGTATGATTATTCCAAATACTTACCAATTAATTTTAGCGGATATGATTACAAATTACTGCGGTCGTCCTTAAATTATTATCGAGGGCTGGGCAAAATGTGAACCGATCATATAGGCTTTTGAACCCATTTCAAGGGGTCTTTATTGAAAAATAAAACTCACAGTAAGGTAACTCACAGGAAAACTTGTACATGTGATTCCTGTGTATATAAATGCACACCATATAAATGGGTAATCCCATTTATATAAATACAATTGCCAATTACGCCACTTAGTAGAATGGATTTAACTATAAATATTGTATAAGTTTAATTTTTCATTATCTTTACCCTTTCAAAATAATGGGGCTGAAGTTTTGACTCAGTTTAAGCTCAATAGCTAATTTAATATGAACCATCTAACTCGCGTAATACCAGTACTTAAACATTTAAGTATTACCCAATCTTCCAATAAATAAATTTGCATAAACGAAAGATTTGTAGAGAGAGGGAAATATAAAAAAGGAATAGACAATAAGAATCACACTAATATTCGTGCAGACTCGCTTACTGAACACTGAACAGTTCACGTTGATTGAACACAGAGCGCTTTGCCCGTGTAGCGCCTTTGTCTCTTTTCTCGAGTTAATTGAATAAGCCGGTGTTCTTTCTGCTCATTGCCGTGTTTTGGTATTAAATAAATCTACCAATTTGTTAATCTACAAATTGTACGTTTTATTTAAGGAATTTAACGAAAACACGCATTTCTATGCTATTTGTTTTGGTTTAATTTTTAACATCAACCAAGTTGGTTTTTACGCTTTGTTAAAACACCAATTTAATGATTAGTAAGGACCAAGGAAAAAACCACCAACCTAATAACGTCTAACTTTTAAAGTTTAATTACTGTTTAAGTTTTATATGATGTATATTTTATCCTGCATTTAAAAAAGGTCAAGTTTAATCCTTGATTTATACGAGTACATATTTTCCTATGATTAAAGAATTTGTACGTCTAAAGAACGATGTAAAATAATTACAAACAAACAAACGAGAGTTACTATAAAAGAATCTGAGCAATGGAAATCTGTTCACTTTTAAATACATTGGAGGACTTTCCTCTTTTGCGTTATATATTTAAGAATAATGTGTTGATGTAAAATTGTATTGTTCGTTACTCTGTAATGGAAAACTTTGCAATACGGCCGAGATCTGCACAAGTCATAGTTTCTCTTATAGCTAAGTCAGCTGATTTTACCGCTACCAAACATTATTTACCCTATGTAAACAACTATTTTTCTATGTAAACATCTAATGTAACTGTAAAAAACAATCTAGATTCCATCAGTGTGATTCCGTTGTTTATTTTGACAGTCATATATTAAAAGACTGATTTTAACACCAAAAAGAATTAAAAATTAGTGTTACGTTTCCTTATGGAAAAACAATTATTAGAATATAATATGTCAGAGATCACAAGATTTCATGCGGATTTTTTGCATCGGGATGAAAAGTATCGGTCAATACTAGTCTCGAAAATGTTTTTACGGAGCTCGATAGCATTTTCCACACTCGGCTTTCCTCGCGCGTAACTGCAATCAGCAACATGAGTGGAGAGCAAGCTGACTCACCGAAGAAATCCATATAAAAGCAAATCTTGAATAAATATATCCAGAGGAAGAAGGTGTGATCAACTATCTTACTCACCCGGGGTGAAACCTGTGAGAGTTTTAATAGAAAGTAGATTTATTTAAGATTAACATTACTTCAGTGTGCTTATTAAAGAAGTAAAAAAATGTCACTGGTTTTAATTTCAGATTTAGCCTTCATTTAAATATCAATGCAGATGGCTTTCTAAAAAGTACTTGCTTGCCGGAAATTTTCGTAGATAATCTTTACTGAAATTAAATTAGGCTAATTTAGGTTGTCTGCTTATCTGCAAAAATGATCTAAAAATATTTTTTCATCTGACAGCATGCTCGCATAAAATACTCCATTCCTCATTTAGACGTACTATTGAGGTGCCAACTACTTTCTTCTGGCGTAAGCATTATTAATAAACAACTATGTCAGTGGACATAAATACATGTATGGATTTAGAAAATGTATTGCTTACACTGATATGTTAGTTTTAATAAATCGATAAGTGGAGTATCGAAGTACCCGACAGAACCTAAAGAAAGAGTTGCTGCACAGACGGAGAGAGAGGGACGGACTCCTTTAACCTTTTGATCCCAAAATCAATGGATTTCAAGTTTCTAGGACCTTTCTATAGAGTTGACTGACCGATGGATGGAGAATGACACGTTGATTTTAGAAGACCTCATTGAGTCCTTAATAATGATAGCAAACATGTAATGCATGTATGCATACATCAAAAATGTAAACATTTTTAGGCTTCTAACTTCAAATATACCACAAAAAATAATTTTTATTGGAAGTAAAATGAAATTAGTATGTATACAAAAAAATACTAAAATATGTATCTGTGCAACTACGGTTGCATTTTAAAATATGGCGACTAGAGATAATATAAATCAATATTATTACACAGATTTATAATTCAATCTTGTACTAAAAAGCGACTCAAGCAAACATTCATGGAATTTTTAATTTAATACTTTAAACCCCTTTCTGGGTTTTCTGGTCCTTTAGAGCAGATTTGTGGTCGACTTAATTGAGACGATTACAATACGAACAGACAAGGGATAGAATTTAAACGTTTACAAAGAAATATCTCGGGGATTCAAAGGGCTGAAGGTTTTAATGTGCCCGAAACTTTAAGTCTTAAGACATGAAATAGCCTTCAAGTCTCAAAAAATCTCAAAATTCAAAATGTTCTAAAAACCGGGAGCTCACAGAAACTGAGAACTTGAAAAAGACAAGAGCTCACAGAGACAAAGAGACTTACAACTTACCAAAAGTTTTTGTACAATCAATGTTTGGATTATATAAATATAGATCAATGGAAGGAGGTTTAAGGGTACATGACATAGAGTACCATAAAGCAGTTCAATATTGGTCAAATTGATGGTGGCTCAAAGGCGCCAGGCAATATAACTGGCGGTCTTTGAGAGTGGTACAGCAATGTGGAACTTACTTCAATCATATCGGCACCGCACTGCGCCGACCACAATTCTGGAATTTGGCCTGTCCTACTGAAAGACAAGATAATAATCGTGTACAATTCCCCTTAAAATTCTTATGAAAAAATGCAAGTCGTTCAAGGATTGTCTTAAAATAGTGCACTTGCATACACATTTTTTATTAAAGTTCTGAGCCTGTCAAACTGCGCACAGTAGTTTATATTATCAATTTGAATACATAAATGGCAGCCAAATTGTACTATACTTATTTTTGGAAGCTTCGTTTTTATGAGATAGGTAATAAACAAAGAACTTCCATGTTGCTTCTTCAACGAAATGCACTTAAGTAATTAAATAATTATGTTCAATAGTTTACTCAATTAGTTTAAAATAACAATAAAAATTACTTCTCAAACGTAGTCCGGGATGCTTTCAAGATATTTTTATAAAGATTATCTTGTCTAGAATTACAGAGTTCACGGATATTTAGTGATTAATTCCATATTAATCGTGTTAAAACATATTTCATTCCATAGTTTATAAATATATTGTTAAATTGTGTGTATATTTTAGTCAATAATTATTTATTAAACTCAAATGAGCTTTGGTAATCATCTCAAAAAGTAATAAATCATTATTGTGGATTGTTTGTTCAATTCTGTATGGTTGATTATAGACTTTATAATAAAGTTTTTTTCAACCCTTGGATTACATTCATCGTGCATTCACAAAAATTAAACGTTAAATAGAGAAACAATTTGAAATGTATTAAAGTATAATGTCTAAAACTTTACACATCTCATGTTCATACGTCAGAGTGAACACAATTAATATAATAAGTATGAACATAGTAGCCACGTATAAGTTTCCCTGTGGTTTCTCAAACCAATTAAGTAACTGGAAGTTTTTACACTGAAATGGACTATGAGGTTCTGTTTATTATCAGATATTAAACCCCAAGTGGTAGCGAACAGTTGAAGTCAAAGATAAACAGAACTACACACAGCAGTGTTAGCCGAACTTTGAGCTCCTGGGTGTCTTGTTCATTGGATTACATGTACTACACGTCAGCGAGAGATTTTGACACTGGGAAGAACTACGAGGTTTTAGAACTACATGTTATTTAAATTGTTATTTAAAGTTATTAGTTATTAAAATGTATTTTTTACATCAAGATAATAAAATGTGTCTGTAGAAACTGAAATTTAAAAAAGCCTCAATCACACGACAAACAGCTCAAAATCAACGTTTTAAATTTTACCTTGCGTGATGTGGGCAACCATTGTGATCCTACCGTCTTGTGGGCTGACAACACTGGAAGAAGTCCTCTCTTCAAAATTCCTGGGAATACACAATGATTGAGTTTGACTTGGAATGAGCACATCAATCATGTTTGCGTCAACATTTCCTCAGGCATTTATGGTCTGAGGTCCTTAGGAAAATTCTGTCCGAGTCAGAAACTGGTTACGGCGTATTATGGCTTAATTTACCCCTATTTGTCCTACAGAGTAGCCCTGTGGGGAGTGTACGCACTCTCAGAGAGCATTCAAACTCCTAAAAAGAGCGATTCAAATAATAGCAAAAACAAAATTCAAAGTCGTGCAGGCAAGCTCTCAAGGAATTGGTCGTGTCTCTACATTTTGGAAACCACTTTGTTTAGTATGTATAAGTGTGCCGTAACCAGAGGCCGTGACATACATATGCGTGAGACTAAGATTAAATCTGCCTGTAGACTCACGTCATGATCATCCTAAAGCAATAACTTAAATCTCTTAAATTTATACACAAAAACGGGTTGTAGTAATACAACTTCGGAAAGGGAGGAGATCAATAAAGGTATAAAAGTACTTGGCTGCCGGCCAGTCTACCTCTGGAGTTACAAAACTGATGACGTCATCAGAATTCCTATTCAGCATTGACTTTGAAGTATTTTTGATATTAAAGATTTCAACTGTCTGAAAATTACGTTTTTTTAAATATCAGTAACCCAGTCAGTTTTGCATTTAGGTATACTTGTGGGCACATTTTTCAACTCAAATGAAACTATTTCGATAAAGTTGACTTTATCTGTGAGAGAAATTGCCTAGTAAGAAATTCAATTCAAGTCCACCTTATTAAAATTATACTTCGTGGGCTAATAAAATAAGAAGACATTACAATTGAAAAAGTTCATGTTATGTCAGAAGGAGCAAGCCCGTAAGGGTCCTTAAGACGTGCTGCCTACTCGCTGTTTACATTTTGGCCTGTATTTACCGGTATAATCGAGCATTTAGTTTACTTACTCATGCAATGGACTTATAGGGACAAAAGCTACATTATAACCAAAATTCCCTGAAAATTTGGGTTATACTCATATTTACCCACAAGCCTCTATGGGGTTATGTGAATTAAAACTTTTCTTGTCTTCAACAAACTGATCGAATAATCAGTATTATAACGTAAGAAGTGAAATAGTTTGAGAAGAGAAATCGCTTCAGCGACCAACTTCCAAAGAGGTGAAGTTCGAAAACTTCTGTTAACAAATGAGCAGCATCAGAAAAGAGTTGTCGAGGAATCAGCCGTGCACCTCATTAAGTGCCATATAATAACGTCTCCTGTCACCTCATTTCGAAGTGTTTGAGAAGTGGAAAGTTAATGTTAAAAGATTAAACTTAATTTAACACTAGTTGTATTCCATGTCTTAATCACATTTGAGAAATTGTAAAGCATGATAAAAGCTTGCTTGGACTATAGAGCTCTCCATTACCCCCAACTGACTCAAATACAGCTTACCCTTAACTTGCGTGGGTCACTGGTAGAGATCCAGGTGGGGAGGTTCATCCTGAAACAGACCACAACGTCTTAGTCGCTACTATTAGGTACCTTAGCGAGTGCTGCGCATATCCTATGTGTCATTCCAGAACCTGACAAACTTTATTGAGTTTCAAGCTGCATAATTATATCGATAATGAACTCTACAGTATAATTTATATGTTTAGACTTTTACGAAGATGTATTTACACTCAGATACTGAAATACAATGTAATGTACAAGTAGCTTCAAAGGAAATAAATAAATTACGTGTTAGAAAATGGTTCAAAAGATGGTTTTAAGTAAATAACACTACTTTCTCTTTTATTTTTAGTTTTTGATAGATGAAGTGTTTTGATTTACCTATTAAAAATAAAATTTGAACTAAAAATTTAAATTTTAAGCTACAGGTATATTTTTTTGTAAATTTTAGATAAGTGTAGTGTGATTCAACTATTTAATGGTAAAAAATTTTGAAATCCCACTTTAAAATGTTTAAAGTTTAACGTGATTTACTTACTTAAAAAAATATTTTATGAATTTTAAACATGATTTAAAATTTGTAACTCAATTTTTTAAAATCCTCATCAGTGTTTTCATTCAACGTCAAGAGTGTTTCTTTATTTGAAGTAGAATGTTTATAAATGTTTAATAAATATTACATTTATTTTCAATAGATTTATCATGAATTATTAATCACTATGTTGTGGTGTTTTTAATTCACGTTTAAATATTTAATTATCCTCTAAACACAACATTTAATGACGATTAATATCTCTGTTGCCATCCATAACTTGTTTATATTACTAAGCTTACTGCAATAAAACTGTCATGAAAGGTTGATTCCATAATGCTTTCAGGAAGTTTAATGCCAATTCTGATATCGGATTGTGACAACCGACATTAGTCTATGTCACACGTTACAATCACTTTCTTGTCTTTTATTTTACTGAAGGATATCTCTATCGCGATGCACGAGCTTATGGCTATGTTTAATACGTGCAGAACCACATTGCAGATGTAGAAACCAAGTCTAAAGTCGGCATACCAAACTTAATGAACGTTAGGTTAATCTCAGTTTAAACATAGCCAGTCAATATTTAAGATATAGATAGTGAGTACATAAATAATTTCTTGCCTATTGATGCCTGTTATATTTCTGCCAAATTACGAATCCGATAACCCATATAACCGATTATTATACAGAATATTCGTTAACGATAACTTAAAACATTTGATTTCAACAGTACTGTGCTTATGTAATATGACTGGACATTTTGCCTGAATTCGGATGAATTTTACCTTATGACGTCCTATAAAAGGGAGTAATCAACAATTAATGTTGCTTGAGCAATGTGATATTTCATTTAATGTTTAATGGCAGCAAGATTTCAGTTTAATTTAAGATCTAAAAACGTACTGAAATGTGTTAGCCCTTCAAAACAAGGGCTCAAGATACGTGCCAAAAAGTAGCAAGTAATTCAACGTTAGTGTAGTATTATTATTATTAATTTTTAAAAATATAGGTACTAACTAACTACACATATTGAAGAGTCAACGAATAGTAGACTTATTACAAGTTTATTTATATAGTATATAAAACAATTTAAGCGTAAGCAGCGCTACGCGTCGCGGAAAAACGCTTCGCTGAAGTTGCATGGAAAATTGCACTTTTATATCTCATTTTATTATTGAGATGTCGTGCGGACAGATACACAGAAACAAAGTCATGCAAAAAAGAAATACTTTACATCCACGGCAAGCGAACAGAAATTGTGCTAGCTTACAGAGTGATAGGATTCAATGAATCTCAGACGATTCCATGGTTGAACATGGACCATAATAGTTTCATACAAAATTTAAAGTTAACTGAAGAAATTGTTCTCGAGGTATCATGCCACATGATACTTTCACATTCATTTAATTGTAAAGTTTCATAACAGTCTTCAAATAATAAAAATTCCAGTGAGGCTGGCAGAATACTAGAACGCAAGAGTCACTGAAATAAAATTGTTATTGACTTTTAACACTTTATATTTAAATTTTCTATTTTATTATTTTTATTTTACTCTACGAATACAAATCTTACACGTTAACATCTAATATGATTGTGCTCTATTTATTTACACATCTATTTATTATACTACCTTCTCGTTGCTACAATGGCTACCCAAAAGACCAATGTAAAGATATTTTTAAGTCCTATAGAGTGTCATAGATCATCATCTAACTATGTGTTGCCAGTGTGCAGTGCAAGTATATAGGACAGTTCGTTTTGAAGATATCGTGGGATCAAACAGACGGATAGAAAGGAAATTTTCAGCCCCTCGAGTAACAGAATATGCTAATGATCAGCCAATATTGACGCAGTATATCAAGTCAAGCATACATTTTTAAATAACATAAACCAATGATAGTTATACGCATTGCAATACGAGTAACGTAATTGTGATATGATTACATGTAATAGGATGGAGTACAGCGAACACCAGACAGACTAGCAGATGTTTGGCTTGGAAGAAGTCCAGAGCGACAACAGGCGGTGTCAACGACAATTGTCACCAATACTTTGGCCTGGCAGACACTACACTCTGTCCAGAAGACAGTGAACCCTGAAGTAATACGGACTCTAGCCAAACCCAAGAGCTCTTGCCCCTCCTGTTACAGCCCTTATAGTTTCAGGCAATAATGAATCCTCTCCATAATGTTATATAAATATATGTATATATATATATGTATATATATATATGTATATATATATATATGTATATATATATATACATATATACATATATATATATATATATATATATATATATATATATATATATATATATATATATGTATACTTAACAGGGCCAAACGCATGTATGATTGGTGAAGAAATAAAAAATTCTATTCTATTCTATATATGAAGATATATGTATCATTTAGTTAAGTCAAAATTACTATCAAAGAATGTTGAAATTAACTAATAACCACAAAAATCCCTAAATTACATTTAAGGAATGTATTCAAATTTATTTTGTGATTAATAATACTTGCCACTGGCGGAACCTATGAGCTCAAATATTTAGCTTAACTAAAGAGTAAGTACAACATTTACATATAATTAATAGTTTTAACATGGTAGTCAAAAACGAGATAAAATTTACAGGATACTTTATATTTTCTTTAAAGGTCATAACGATGTAAATGTCAAGGACTCTAACTACTGATCACATTTAAGCTCCTTAACAAAATGTACATGACCAATTTTTATACATCGTCCCATAGTAATTGTCTATCAAGGTGCATTCCCAGAATCATGGAGGGGGATTATTAGCTTCTAACAGGCTGTTCTGTTTACAATTACAATTCGGTGTTAATTGTGTTCTCACTGGAAGTTTAAGATTGGAACAGTTGTTTCAAATTTAACATCTTTGAGACATGTTTAACGTATGTGTTAAGTTTAACAAAATGTGATTGAGGATATTGGATATTTACATTTCGGATATAGAGTAATATTAATGAAATTAGTAGTAAATTTATAAATTCTGCCAAAATATTCGTTCTTTTGATTACAAAATAAGCTAATTAGAATTCTAAAGAAAATAAAAAAATCAATTTTTATTATATGACTAGGTAAAGTAAATATAATATGTTAGTTCAGGTTAGGTTATCGCTAATTGTACATTAGCTAGAGATTCTCCAGTTTTCTTTTTATGGTAAAAGTTATCAATTTGGTAAAAGACTTGGTAAATTTTGTAAAAGATAAAAGTGGGATAAAAAGATATAATCTAATCCAACCGAAGCTTTGATTAAATGTTCTAAATACCCAGTATTTTAAAACATTCCATACAATATTTATAAAATAGGTCTATTCATCCCCTCCTTCACAAGAAATATGAACTGATATATATGTCAAAGTAATGTATGTAACCCAAAAATTCTAATTTGGGTATACTACTGCATAGGTGGTATAGAAACAAGTAATAATAAAGTAATAACTCTCAACTTAAAAACAATGAATAGTAAGCTAAAGCTTATTCCCGAGAAGTGTCAAACATTTAACATTACTCTTACAAATACCTAATAAAAGTGGCAGGAAATCGTAAGAGCGGTAATCGCTAGAGCTGAGTTAGCTGTTCGAATAAATCAAAGCAATTGGATTGTTACGGCTATAATAAAATGGATGGTATAATGGTTTAAGGGAACAAAAGAGGTTATACCGTACTGACTTAATCCAAAACTGATGACGACGAGAACATGTTTTTTAGAAATTTTTGTGACTATTGAACATAATTATTACGTGATTATAAACTAGCCTTATATCTGTAATTATAAACTTTAATACATTAATCAATTTGTACTTTAAAAAGTGTTTTAATAAAAAATATGTCTAAATTGTAAATAGTTGTGAAATAAATTGAATTAATGAATTTCTTTAATTTCAATTTGTTTATTTAAATTTTAAACTTAAAAAGATCCTTCTTGCTTAAATTCTTAAAACAAGAATTCATATAACTTACGTATTATTGAGCTCATCGTTCACTATATTGTACAAAAAGTTGGCAAAATTTGAACAGCTTCTCAAATCTTTGTCTAAAGTTTGTTGTTGACGATGGTTGACTGGAAAAAATAACAGGATTTTTGAGATTTGCCAACGTTATGTTCGTAACATATAAGAAACGTTTTGTAACATAAAGTGTTGGTTTTCAATGTTTTACAACACTGAAATTGAGATATTATTATATATGTCACCTAATTTCAAGATTTAATGGAAGTCTTTTAGTTTGTAAGTACTTTATTTATTATGGTACTTTATTATAGTTGGTAAATAAAAATAAATAATGAGAGGTCAATCTTTACTTATTTTAAATTTAAGAATAGGTAATTTTATCTTATATTCCAAAATTAAAAATAGGAATTGTGCACCTGCACGCCGTAGGTTGGGTTTGGATTAATAAAGACAGACTTTCTAGCTTCGTGATGTTAAGTAGAATTAGTTAAAGTTGATGATAATTTGCTAATTTTTGCCTTGAAATACTTTAATAAGAAAAATCTTTATAACTGGGTTTACAGACAGGCGTATTTTTATTTATATTAATTGTCAATGTTCTATAAAATGAAACCTCGCTACTCTTATACATATAGCTACTTTTATAATTCTTTTTATATTATTGCTTTTTAGTCTATGACTATATGTGATGATTTTTTATTTATACAGAGTTTTTTATATCATTATTATGCTTGGCCAAATAAAAACCTAATCCGTGAACAGACAACAAACATCAAAAGAATTTTAATAAGCTTTATATTTTCCTCTTGTACGAATTAAAAAAAGTTTCCAAAACAAAAAAAAATAGGGAAAATGCATAGTATCTTTTTGATTTTTTCCATATAATAATAATTATTAACCCAAAACATCCGTATCGAACTAGGGTGTTACTTTTATTTCGTCATCAATTATCTCAGAACCAAAAAAATTAGATGTGTGCTGTGGAAGTTTGTCGGCGTTCTGTTTATAATCAGAACTTAAATTTCCGAACTATGAACAAACAACAAAAGTTATATCAGGGTAAACAAAACTAAACTTCCCACACTGTATTATCCGATCTGATACCGTTCTAGCTGTTGTGTTTTATGACTCTTTCGAACTTTGCTATACGTTGTATAAGTAATAAAACTTTGCCATTGTAAACGAGATGTATAGGATTGCAGAAATATATTTCTTGACAATGCTTGTGTGCATAATAGTAGTAACATATTAAAGCTAAAATGATTTTTCATATTTTGCTGTTACCCATGGAACACTACACATAATTGGTGTGATTTTCCAAGACCTTTATGTAATTATAACCTTACTGTGGCTAACCGAAATCATTATTTTGCATTTGATAATAATATGAATGTTACATATAAATCAAGCCCCTGGTATCTGCAATATTACATATTATGTGAAGTTTACAGGAGAACATTATTTGAAATTTACTGGCTAAACATTGTTTTGTGATACCAGATAACATTCAGAAACTTCAAGATCATAAAACCTAGTTTTAAATTATGTTGCCAGACAAAAGTTAATAAGATTTTTGATCATCATATGTAACCATAAGCAATTGAAATGACGATACTATAAGTTTTTAACGGTGTTCATTTATAAAAAAAGAAGATTAGTACTGGTAAAGTGGAAATAAAATCGCGCTGTGGAATTTCCCAGAAGCGATTTACCTCCTGGTATTGTGGTTGAGAATGATTCACCCCAGTTAACTGGATACCAAACACAAACAATGAAGGGTCGGCTGTTCTGCGTGTTTGTATTAAACTTCATCTGTTTGCTCGCTCGATTACAACTTTCAGCCTTAGAGAGCTATCACAGTTTTATAAATTTTGATAAATCCAGTTTCACGTTTATTTGTATTTATCAAGTTAATTGATAAACCACTTTTTAATACATCGCACGAGTCAATATGAAGACTCTTTTATTTATAAGAGGCACACAACCTCCCCCCCCCCTCAGTATTGTGTACTAGGTTGTCTTCCTACTTGTTTTATATTATTAAAATAATGTAATACAGTTAATAGTTCTAATGTAAATACCAACAATAATGTTGGACTTTAAAACCAATCATTAATGGTTATTTCAACGATCAACGATTTATTGAGCTATCTTAATCGTATTATTTAAAAGTATTTTACCATTAATCTGCTCGATTGAAAAAACTCCAAAATGAATAATAAATTAAAAGAGGGCTACTAAGTACCAAGCCTCCGAACCTAGTACATAGCAAGGATTTGCTCATAAACGTTTGAATAGGTTATATAAAAGAAATATTAACTAACACCAATATACTTGCTCCTATTGTACGAGTACACACGTGAAAAGTAATATATTCCTCAACTTTATAACAAGTCTTCGGTTCTGAATATGAGCCTCGGAAATCCGGTCTGACCAAGTAAGGTTTATCTTGAAGGATAAACTCACAGAAAATTTAAACAACTTTTCTCCTTTTCTCCTGGTAATAACTTCCCAAACACATTTAAAGGTTACACTCTGATACCATGAGTAGAACTGAGGTAAAATTATTATTTATTTAATTTACAAGGGGTATTGCTAGCAGTATTATTCTCGCATTATATCTTTTTTAATGCTCGATTTTTGTCAATTTATGGAATACGTTGAATGATAAAATGTTAAGAGATACTAAATTAAGCCTTCTAACCGTATTAACACTGATAGATGTGTCGGTCAGGGATAGTAAAAATTAACTCTTTTTATTCATCTGACCTGTTTATTAATTCAATGTCCTATTTCGTTCTGTGTTATTATATACTTTTCAGAAACGTGTATGGCCACTTCATTTAAACTATTTGTGATAGAAAAATAGGGCAAAAAGTTAACTATTCTTTTTCGATAGCTGGAACAGTTATTTTAATTTGTGTACAGTTCCAAAAAACAGTTATCTGTAGTCACATTGTGCAATGGCCAAATGAAAAATTTTGGCCCAAAACGGGGCGACAAATATTTTAAAAACTTGTTATATATATCAAACCTATATAAAACCTGAGGCATACGTAAATACTGTCTAGTTACGTATGCCACACCAAGTCTGGTTTGGATCAGTTAGAAAATATAGCAGCAGTTATCGTTTTAACTCTTTTTGGTGCTACGTTATTGTAAAATCTAACGTCTTATAATACAAAATGAATATGAATTAAGAATTCAAAACCCGCCTTCAGCTTTGTTGTACGACGTAAATCTAGTTGCATTGTTGAAACTAAAACTGGACTGTTCATTTTAGTAAGTTTGACTGGCCGACATATTGAAACCGATATCAAAATGATTGCGTACTTATACTGTACAAGATGTTTTATTATGTTGTACATAAACGCTAAAACCGAAAATTCCAATAAAACACGTCTTCTTGTACAGGTAAGTCGAATATACTGAAAATATACGACCTAGGCTATATTCCAAACCAATGATTAGTATGACTTCTTCTAAAGGCAAATATAATTCTTATATGGACCTTTAATTTAACCTTTTTCGTAAATGTGATCGAGTATCGTGTTTTTGTATAAGAAAGCTCTAAATAGGTTTTAAAAATGGACTTTTAATTGATTTAAATATACAATTTTGTATTTCTAGAAGAGGGAAATTGAACAGTAAGTTGTGATGTACTGTTAGCTAGTAAATAATTTATTCTAAAATGTTTATTTATTCAAAATATTATTTATAAATTGTTCATAGTTACGAATATCTTTGACATGGTTAAATAAATATTGTTATATAAATTTAGCAACTTTATTAAAAATGTGCATCTGTTTTGTATAATATTGAGGAAATGATATTAACAGGAATCAGGTATACATTAATAAATATAATGAATTTAGTTTCTATCTTACTAGATATTATGGCAGACTTAATTTAACCAATTTTATGAATTATTGTTGAGCAATGTATATCCTCTCATTTCCAAGATAGGCAAAAACACAATATAAATTTAATAGAGTTCAACCTCTAAGAATAAACATCCTTAAAATAGTTCTCTGGATTAGTAATTTAAATAGTATTTTTAATTGTTATTCGGTACAGCTTCTATTCGAAAGAATTATTTAAAAGTCTTTTCTCTAAAATTAACACGAGTCTTTCATTGCAAACCGAATCCTCTCTCTGGGTTTAATTCCTTTTATTTCAGAATACTTAAACCACTTTTATTTCAGCGATTTTTAGTTTAGGTAGTGTAAAGAATTTAACTATAATTTATTATATTTTTATATTAAAGATGTTGCTTTATAAAATTAAAACAAAATTGAAAGGGCTCTTTGAATTTCTTTATGGCGTATTATTTTATTTATATTCCTGTCACAAAAAAAATCAATGCAGTATCCGTAATTAATTTAACATCAACCGAGGTTAGTTTATTTGCGAACAAACGTCTAAAGGATGTGGTTGCTAGAGCAGGAATGCGGTTAATTAGAATTTTAGTGATAAAACCAAAAGTAAAAGATCAGGAAATGATATTATAAACACTAAGGTACTTTTGATATAAGAATTTTGCTCTCATTAAAATAAATCTTGCTTTAGCACAGTTAAACAAAATTGAAAAGTGTAGCTAATTTCTTTATAAGTAAATAATGCAATCTATATTATTCATATTAAAAAAGTCTGATAGTTTTTTTTAAAGAAGAGATAAAAGAAAAGTCAGATGACTTGATTACCTAGAAAAGCACGAATCTATGTAAATTAGTTAATTTTGAAGTCAACTTAAGAGCCAGATTGAGATCCACAGTGCCAAAAACGATGCAACAGCTAATACAAACTTCAGTTGTATTCCCTTATCGAAGCAAGTACGGCTTCAATCGTAAAATTATAATTTAATACATTCTACTAGTTTCTTGTTATTGGAATATAATAACTTACTTAATTTAAAAACAAACACTCTAATAATCATTGAATTTTATTTTTGTGAGATCTTTTGTGCTTTGTGGTTGTGATGATATGTTCATTGAACGCGAAAGGCCTCACAAAAATATAATTCAATGATTATTGGAGTGTTAAAAAAATTAATTATCATTCAATGTTTACTTTTTAATTACTCAATTCCATCAATGCTATTGCATTATAATTTTAAATGGTCGTTTATATTATCATTGTAAATTTTTTAAATGTCTGTACAGGGTGGCTGTATATAGAAGGCAAAGGCTCTCACTCACTCACGCAATTATCAGGTACGGATTTCCCACTAGGTACACTATATAGGTCAGTGCCTAGGGGAGGCACGCCTCAGGGGCGGCACGACAAGACGTCTGGTCCGAACACTGTCTTGTCTGAAAACGGCAGTCAAGGAGCGCTCGCATAGCAATATTGAACAAAAAACATAATTACAGTAATGGCAATTCATTTTCTAACCTTTCCGTTCAATCGTGCAGATTATTATTACAAGACCACTGTAGGCTATTGTTTTACTGCATGAGGTATATTTTAAGGTTTTAAATTAACGGTTGGCAACACAGTCTATCACCTTCAGTAGTGTTTAGTGACTTGTGTCTGTCAAGTAGATCTTTTTTAATTTACATTCATTAATTGGCCTCATAATTTGTAATGAGTCCTGCTTACTCGTAAGTTTCGATTTAGTTTTACGTTAGCGTAATAGTTATTTTGTTTTGCTCGTTGATAATAATAATAATGAGTGATAAACGAAGAAAAACTAAGTGGTTCGAGTGTACACTTTCGAGTGAAAAGAAATAAAAAGAACTAAACTGTTAAAAACTGATACAAAAGTGGACAGTTTTTTTAAAACTCTTGTTAAACCTAGTGGAAGTGGGGAAGCCTGCTCGTCATGTCAACAACACATCGGGTCAGATAGGGCTCCAGACAGTGAAAATGGCGATCAAGAAACAAGTGTCGATGAACCGGAACGTTTTGAAGTGAGAAGTGATAACGAACTGAACAACATTGACGCCGTTTTACAAGTTAGCGATATTATAGTTTCACAACAAACTGGACAAATCTTTACCGTAAGTTACGACCCCACTGAATGGAAGATAAATGATGCTACAATTGATATATTATTAAAACGAGGGATAAACCAGAACAAGGATTGTGATGATGAATTTGAAAAAGGGAAATTCGGTAATAAAATAAGATATCTAAACAAATTTTATTTAATAGGGAACTAATAAATGGAGAAACTATATCAACAAGATTATTTGGTATATTCAGAAAGCAAAGGTTCGGTATTTTGCGCTTCCAGCAGATTATTTGGTTCTCATCTAGCAGGTTCCAAATTAGCCAGTAAAGGTATTTCAGACTGATTTTTTCTTTTTCGCACTGAGATATTGGAGTTTAATATTCTATACATAAATTGCTCTAGTTATGAATTTCATTAGAACTTTGTATACAAAAATATTAAGATGCATATCACTTTTAGACTGAGGTGATCTAGGAACCAGGGACGCCGATTTTAATAAAACCTCGACCCTTTTTATAAATGTTAAACGTAATTTATGTGACATATTAAGTGCAATAATCTGCTCAGGTTCAATATAGCACTTGAACCTGCTATATTGAAAATATAGCACAAAGTAGACTTTTCCTTTACACTTTTAACCAAAGGTAGGGTTTAATCATTTTCATGGAATTGAATTACAACTAAAAATCTCAAACTAGGTGAAATTACATAATTAGGGCATTGCCATTTGTCTGCTCCTTACTCTAACAATTATAGACAGTTGGGAGTTGCAATTATGGAGTGATGCAAAACTGATGACTTATATATTAGTAGTCTAGTATTAAAGTTTATTACTACTCTGTTCTAGAAACATGCACGTCTCAGTTTAAACAGTTCATGTTATGTTTTAAGCTGTATATATACGTGTTTTTGAGTCTTTAAAATGTATTGATATAAAGAACTACTTTTGAAATTTGGTTGACTTTCTGTTTGGACTCAAAGCTAATACGAGTATGAATTAGGTTTTATGAGACAGTAAGTAAGATTTAGGATAGAAGTAAGATCTAGAGTACAATTATTCTATTAATATTACATATGCTTATTAGAAGTAAGCATAGTACGTTTTACCTATTTGTCTACTAAATAATTCAGATATTAAATATTTATTTTAGACCTCACAAAAATTCTATACTCTCACAAAAATTCTATACTCTTGACCTTATTTAGTAAGAAATAAATACAATGTTATAAAATAAATTGAAAGTATCACAATGTATAAATGCCTTTTAAATGTTAAATGAAAATAAGACCTTCATATTGTAGCTAAGTTGGTTTATTGATGAATTCACATAAACGCATCGACGATATAGCTTTGTAATAAACATAATTTGTAATAAAACAATAGCATTTAAATATTGTTAAAATAATATAGGGGTATTGAACCAGTCTTATCCTAATTATAATATATTAACATTGAATTATGTAAAAGTCAGTAAAGTACGTTCAAATAATTAATTACATTTTTGATCTTGCTTTGGGTAAATATTTCAATTTGTGAATCAATATATAAGTTTATATTTGTCATATTAATCTTAAAAATGGTTCTATAGAAAAGTAAATCTTTGAAATTTAATAGTTATTAATGTTAATCTTAACTTAGTCAATGAAAACTTTGTTAAGTAAGTTAAT
Organism: Homalodisca vitripennis; assembly: GCF_021130785.1. Taxonomy (NCBI): domain Eukaryota; kingdom Metazoa; phylum Arthropoda; class Insecta; order Hemiptera; family Cicadellidae; genus Homalodisca; species Homalodisca vitripennis. The sequence continues at coordinate 150,151,056 of NC_060207.1, forward strand.
CAAAACTAAACTAAAATATTTTATACGTTATATTTTTTATAAATGGTGAGCTACGAATAACAGTATAGTTGTTAAAAATATTTGTAAATATCTCAGTTTGTGTTGAATATAAATTGAAAAATATTACATATTATATAAAACGTAATATATATTCATTACATTTAAATAAATAATTAAATCAAGAAAATACTGAATGAGTGTTAAAGGACTTTGATACGCTATAAGCGGACAAGATATTATTCAAGAACCTTCTTCACACATGCATTACACTTATAGGGTTAACAGTTTATTATATTTAGTGAATATTTTCAGTTAAGTTGTCAGTAAAAAGTAAGAAAATAGAGAATTTGGTGTGGGCTAGGTCTAATGGAGTTCTCTTCGCAAAGGCATTAACCAGAGGCTTATGTCTAGGCTCCAGTAAGTTGTTTTGAACAGTGGACGAAAGTGCAACCATGCTTACTGCGAGATTGTCCAGGACTGTCAATAGGCCAAGCACTCACCTCTTCCACCACAACTTGTATTGTGACCGAACTTTGTTTCAGCAAAGGGGCCTTCTGCTTAAAATACTGCATCCTTGACTCAAACAATTTGTATCGTCACCATCATCGTCAGGTCACTTAATAAGTTCGAGCTTTTCTTTTTCATTGTTTAATAGTCCTTTTGCGAATTCAGACAACGGGGCATTTTCTCTGACCTTAGGGTTCTTAGCAGGCCTTACAATTTCAGAAATAACACAATGGTCCATTTCTTCTTTTTATTTTTCTGGGAAACTTGTTCAATATTCTGAGTTGAATTACTCTGATAGTAAAGATACCGAGATCACGTCGTCGTCGACCATCTGTATCTTATTGAAGGGGACATCATTCTCCAGCTGACATTCTGGAATGTTGTACTCGGTTTTAGTTGGTGTTACCACGTCTATCAAGCATACATCACACTGACGTGGGCACTTCTTCTGCTGAATCGAATCTAAGACCCTTCCATCTTGATTTGCTTTGTTTTTTTCTGAAAAAATATTATCGTTCCAAAATATTTTTGTTTTTAGTTATTTGGTCACTGGAATGTAGTTTCTGTAGTTGGCATACTCCTTTCGGATTTCAAAATCTGCAGTAAGCAACGTTGTGATAGAAGTTTGCAAGTCTTTTTAGAAAGGTCTACAACAAAGGTACCATGCCTATACCAACGAAGGGTTGTTTATTACTATGCTCCTTCCAGTTTTCCTGATATGATAGAGATGTTATAGTAGAAATGGATAGTATTAGCATTGATTGTATTAGTTGCAAAATATATATAAATATTTGTCCATTGCTATAAATTGAGGTACGGATAGAGTGAGCATTCGAGCTCAGTTAGTAAATATATAAACGGTAACAATAAAAGTTAAGTGGCGCAACCATAGTGCCGACCCTTTTAAAATCTCTCTAGGAATCTCAGGGTCTAGATTTAATTTTTTTTACTCTACAGATTTCAAGGCATATATATTTTATTACGTTATACATGCTACACAATATATGGCATATTGTAATACAATGCAGTTACGTGTTTTTTACGTACTTAAATTGCAAATGTTATACAATACACAGTACAGTGAACTTGTTATGTTATGCAAGTTAGTCTAAACAATTTAAGCTACCTGAATCATTAAGCATATACAAATGGCAATAGCTCAGGAAAAAGAGAAGAATAATAAGCTGGTGTTTTCATATGATTTGCGTACATTCCCGAGAGATGCTTGATGTGGAATAAGTACCACTAGTCAACTGTTGTGAAACGGTTGAGTGTGGATCACCGAACTCTCGGCTGCACGGTTGGATCTGATGCGATACCGCGTATGTTGTAGTTATTGCGGTGGTTAGTTATCCTGGTGGCACAATGTTGACTGCATTGTGTGTGTGTACCGATCGCCAAATGTACTTTGGCTGATTCAATTCTCAATGCAAATATAAATCCAAAATTGCTTACAATGTATCACTTTTTAAGATAGAAACGCACTGGACGACAACAGTACATAGGTAGTAAAATTTCAAATTAAACAATTAATCTGTAATGCGATGTTTCTTTAAGGTTTAATACAAAATATCAGCCGTATTTTTAGGTATTGAATTGGACTTGATCTGGGAAAATCAAGGGAGTATTATTAAGGAAATCGTAAGTTATTAGTCGAAAATGAAGGATGAAATGATACCGTTTACTCCTAACCATACTTTCCACAACCACTTTTACGAAACAAGATCATAACACATTTTTGCGTGATCCATGATGCCACCTTACGCCATCAAGACAGATTATATATACACACACACACACACACACACACACACACACATATATATATATATATATATATATATATATATAATATATATATATATATATATATACATGTATATATATATTTTTGTTTTTACAACTCTGAGTATTATAGAAAGATTAAATTTGACACAAACACATGACTCTTAACGTAAATAGAAAAACAAAAATATTTTCATGAAGATAACCACAGATGTTGAAAACGGTTACAGTCCCTACAAGATATAAATTTATGTTATTCAACGGTGCCATACAACGATGAACTCTACTCTCAACAGAAAAGTACAAGATTTTTCATGTAAATCAACCACCTGTAGGAGCTGAAACGGTGCTAAAATAAAGAAGGAAACTACTAGTATTAAATAGAAGAGGTGATGTATGGTTAGTATAGCTTTACTATAAGCATGAAAGTTGCTATTCATAAAACTAGTTTTACAATTAATGTAAACTTTATGACAAAAAATAGACTATTCCGTGAAACAATCGTTCGACTAATGCCCCCTTCCGGCTAGAACGATTGTCTATTCAGGCATATCCCTACAAGCTATTATCGATTTAAAACTGTAATTATTTTAATACCATTAAAATTTTACTTAAATGTCTGGAAATGTATAAATTTTTAAACTGAGGAAAAAACGGGATAACATTTGAGTTAAAATAATCATTAGTGACAGAAAACGTGAGTTTGTAAATGGCGTAGAAATAAAAATAGTTGAGTCTATTTTACAACAGAGGAACGAAGAGATTAAATGCTGAATAACCACAATGAATGTGCGAGAACTAGTAATCCATGTGCTGACAAGGATAACATTGGGTTCACGAGTTAAGTAGTAACTGTACCAATGTTATAGCTACTAAAGGGTTTTAAGCTAATACATCTATAATGTGTTTGTATATGTATGAATTAGAATATACTCACGAAAAAATGAACTTTAAGAATTCAGATAAAGATTAAACTCTACGATTGTAGTAATTACACTTTACCTAATTGCGTAATTGGATTGCATAAGTCGCTCTGTACTGGCTGAGTGAGAGATGCGTGTTATTCTATATATATAAATAAATTTATAATTTTGATTTAATCGAGTTTCATTTAATATATTAATATATTACCTTGTATTCTCTGAGAAGTGGCGATTTGTATACAAAACTGTGCATTGTACCTAAGTTTACAATTACGATTTTTGATCCTTTAAATAATATCTTTAATGCATGTTTGTTATATTTAAAAAATCTAAATGGTGTATGTTGAAAAGGTTTAATGAGTGTTTTGTACTGTCATTTTAGTGAATATTTAATTATTAAAAAAAATGTAGATGAAAATACTAATGACATTCATATATACATATACACAAGTATGTGTGCATTCAACAAAATTTTAAAATCAATTTTTTTACTATTATGACACTAATAGCGGGATCTGTAACAAAATATCAACAAAGTATCTGTTTTCAAAATAAACATTGTGAGGAAACGAAACGCTGTTAAATTATCTGAATATAAGAGAGATGACTAACAATTGTTCAGTTTAGAGCACTCGAAAGGTCTGAGGGTTGTTGTCAGCAAACTGATACAATCAACTGATAATGTGATCATCGATTCAGAGTTATCTGTCAGATTTAATTAGGTTTCTCCCAGCAGAATAAACAGGATCGTTATACAATCATCCTGTTATTGCTTGTTTTCGCTGCGTAAATTGAAGAGTATAATTCTTTTACTCGCAAATAAGTTTTGTTCACAACTGTTCTTTAGGGTATATAACATGTGTTCTCAAAGTTGGAGTTTGATGTAAGAAAATATATATGTAAATATTTACTGAGTGTCCCAAAACAAAAATGTAATATACCAGAACTAAAACTAAATCAATCTGGAACGGTAAATTGGTTATATAAAAACTGATCCGCACGCCTTTACATACTTTTCCTCCTCCAAATATTCAGGTATTATACAATGTGTTCCAATTTGTGTGCACACAAAAGGAATTTTGGAAGCTTTAATGACGCTGCCTATATATCAACTTGACCACATTTATTTGTTGATCTTATTATTACACAGAACTTAGTCCATTTTTTGCATTTCTTATAATCTTTCCAAGATCTATTCAGCTTGCTTACAATTTTAAACACGTTGTATATGAAATGTAAATTTTAAAATTTTAAATTCAACTTGTATGTTTGAAACGCTCTTAAAATAGTTGCATAACAACAGTAAATGTAAATATTTTAATTTATTATCCGTTAATATCAAATGGAGTGCTAAATAATAAATCTTTTTATAATATAGTTATGTCTTTTTATCGTTTTTACAATGGTTTTCCTGAAACGTGATTTGAAAATTAAAAACACCGATAATTTAAATATGCCATATATACCAACTTATGCCATATATGAAATCATAACGAAACCAATTCAGTTTTGAGGGACTGAGTCGTTATTCAGTACCCGTTTTAAAAATTAACGATTAAATATTGAGAACAGATATGTTGTGGTTAATTAGTTTTTCTTTAAAAATCATAATGTGTATACGGGTATAATAAATCGCATGAATTTATTCATACAGTTGATTAATAATAATCATAATACTAGGTAAAATCTAATAAGTTAATAATCTTACACTTGTAAAGAAGAAAACAAAGTATTCCTGAGAAAGCAAGGGTCTATATTACGCTTCCATAAGTTAGTAAAATGTTTTCATATAGCAGCAACTAATAACTGTGAAGTCATATTCAGGAATATGATGGCCTTAGCAAGACACGAACTCTATTTATGGTTTTAATAATGCTACCCTATTGAGAGAGACTGCTCACACCATCTTTTTATTGACAGTTTTCAAAACATTCTCGATTACAGGTGTCCAGTTTTCTTATAGATGTTTTGGTGGATGTTTTGTTAGGTTTAAAACATTACACTTTATTAAGAAAATTCATAAACCTCATCGTTACTCTAATTATGTATAACACATAATTTAGACTTTTTATAACAAGACAAATTATTTTTATTTTAGGAATGTTTGAGGTTTACATGGGATAAGAACTTTTTATTTTCTCAGAAATTTTTGTGATACGAACTTGATGCGAACATTATACTTTGCCCTAATACAATCAAGGGTGCAGTATGCTGTACATAGCTGGGGAGGTACATACAAGTATTTAATCCAAAAATTAAAAACAACACAAAACTACTTGATTCGTATAATATTGAACAATAAAAGAAGACAAAGTGCTTTCCCACTGTATGTTCAGTTAAAAATCTTGCCGGTAGAACATTTGTATGTATATAAAGTATTAAGAATTTTTTATTTGAGCATTGGAAATGTTGGAACAAATAATTTGTTGCACAGGACTAAAAGTATAGATAACAAAATTTTCTGAATACCGAAAGTAAACAAAGAATCTTTTAGGAAATCCATTCAGCATATAGAACCCTTTTAAATTCAGTACAATTTAGATATTAGTAATTTAATGTTTCATTAGTTCGTTATAATTATTTATAAGTTGTTTCTGCAGATGTTATTAAAAATTAAACGTAAAAAATTAAGACATTTACCTATTTTACATGGTACCAATCGTTTACCAATCGTTTATTGGTCCTCACACATAGAACCCCAGGATTCTACAGTTTAACCCAGCAAAGACTCAAGTTCTCTTAAGAACGAACAGCAACCAGGCCAACATGTGGACGTCTTCTATTTGTAGCCTTCAAATCCTGGAATCATCTGGCTTCTTGAAATTTCCTTAACCTCCTGCCAATAAATCATCAGTCTCCTGGTTTGAACAGCCTCTGGTAGAGACATATGTTGGTATGGGTGGGATCTCAAAGGTCATCTCCAAGACACGCGTTGAAGAGGTGATAACGTATATGTCGAATGTGATGGTGATTGGAAATTGTGATATATATATATATATATATATATATATATATATATATATATATATATATATATATATATATTGCTTGCTGTGAAAGTGGTTGAGATAACCAGCCATTAAGACTGCCTGTCAGGAGAAATAGAATATCAAGTCCAATAATCTTTTCGTAATGCCATTGGTGACTTTGTGCCTAACATGTCGCCTGCCTAGGGTAATCACGACTTACGTTTTCCGTGACAACCATATGAATTTAGTAGGTTGAATAAAAGAGTATCAAAGCTATAGGGCTTGTTCGTAATGAGGTCCTCAATTCGCAGATATCACAGAGTTCGGATTGTAGGTACTATCGGCCTTTGCTTTCATAATTATGTACGAAACTTATCTTACTTTCCATTTATGTAACTAACAGTTTAAACAATTAACCCTCCTCATTAAATCGGAGCAAATCTGTTTACAGGGCATTTCCATCTAATTAACGGACTCAATATAACGGCACTTCACAGCTGTGGAAACATATTGTTTCTCCTGTATTACAACATAGCCTACTTAGATTAATACTTATAAATGCTAAAATTAAATTTTTTTTAAATAATGTGTTTTTCGTCTTGTAAATAAAAATAATAGAGTTGTAAAATCGTTATTTAAGACTTATTGTTTTACCTATTCAGACATCTTGTAAATGTTTGAAATGACCGCCTTTAAACTTTTTTTGAAATACACCTTGATTAAATACCTGCTACAAAAGTAACTAATGCATATTTGTATGTATTAATGATTCAACAGAGAATTCCTAAAGGTGTGAACACATAGATAGCGCTACGATACGGCGCGGCGTGGCGTGAAGCGTCATGGGTTGAAATACTTGAGGTTGATTTTTCGAAGCGTCTACACGCGTTTTTTAAATCAAGAATGAAGAATGTTTTACTAAAGAAGTTTGTTCAAGATTCACTTCAGAATGTATCCTGCTTTTCTAGATGACAAGAAAGATTATTCAGTCAAAGATATGCGTAGATGTTCTGTTTTCATTTCGTTTCAAAACTGGGAATAAATTATGGTAATATACATAGTATTGCAGTTTTTTAACACACACACACACACACACACACACACACACACACACACACACACACACACACACACACACACACACACACACACACACACACACACACACACACACACACACACACACACACACACACACACACACACACACACACACACACACACACACACACACACACACACACACACACACACACACACACACACACACACACACGCACGCACGCACGCACACACACACACACACACACACACACACACACACACACACACACACCTCAATCTTTCACTCTATATGTCACTTAAAATACTTATAGTTAAACAAATGGGGATTACCTAAACATAACATATGATCCACCTTGTTTAGCACCGTTTTCACTGCTATTTTCATACCTGAAATAATAAAAATGCACAGCGCAGTCCCGCACCATAATAATAATATGAAAGTACCATGCCACGTCCTGTGTGTTCGTACCTAATATAGTGATCGTCCGTCCGCCTGCACGTCTGTACCTCTTGATATAAAGGTACTCGAGACTTGAAGCTTATACAAACTTCAAATAAAAAAAAACTTCATATACTTTATACAAAGGTCCGGAAGAACCCTCTTTGATTTTGAAGTCGTAAGTTCCAAAAGCAGACCTTGGATTTATCTGTTTGTTTTTTCCATAACTGTTCATAGAAAGATCCAAGAAATTTGATACTTTGCACATAGTGTTAATCTGATCTTTGTAGATTAGAAGCACACTAGAACTCTGTCATTCCTTTATATTTGCTTGAAAGAATAGTTCCTAAGAAGTTATAAAATAACCATATATCGGTGACAAAAGTTGAAAAAATACAAATCAAATGCCGAATGATCACGAATATACCCCCCCCCCCCAAAAAAAAAACAACTGAATCTATAGTTTTATCGAGACTTTAAATTGCAATAAAATCCCTTTGAAGAAAATAGGAAGTAATGATGCGAAGTACAGTACGTATATGGAGCGGAAAGAGAATGAACCACGTAAACACGTCCAGGGCACATTGTACTGCAAGTCTTCCATTACGGAGACACATTACTGAGTGGCTTGTGACCCCACTGTGTCTCTCTGTCTGCGCTAAAACCTGTCCTAACTCTGTCATAATTCTGGAGATGAGCAGTTGTGGTAAGTGAGTTTATGGAATGTAATATTGTATTTTCACTTTATTTGTAAGTTTCTGGGCCATTTTTTATTAAGGTGTTTCTTACAAACAGACAGGCAGACAAGAGGAACGTGCTTTCACCATTAAATCAACTTCCTTGGACTAAGAGGACTGTATGTACCAAGTGTCAAGTGTTAAGGTCTTTCAATTTAGTGAAATCCCGCAGAGTGTCGGGTGCTAAATGATTAATAAAACGAATATCTTTAACACAAATGCTTCAGTTCATTTAATGTTTGCAATGTGATTAATAACACTGTAAACGATTAAATACTATTATTGTAAACATTATAATGATATTTTCATTAAGGTGTAGTTCAGGACATGACTTACAAAACATCGCCATTATAATATTTATATGTTATATTTAACTATTAATGTGGAAACTATCACCATAATATAAAAGGTAAAACACTCACTCACTCACTCACTCACTGGCTCATCATTTATTGGTCAGATAATAATTGCAATGAACGATGACAAATTTCCGAAAAATATCTTGTCAAAAATCTTTCATAGCCAAAAATAAATCCTTTACAAAGAAATTAGGTTTAATGTATGTGAAGATTAACAGGTATATATTATTTTGTATCTGATGATATTTTTATGACAGTAATGGGATTTTCTACATGAATATAACACGTACTAGAATTTTGTGATTTAAAATGTCTAGGTTAAAAAACTATTAAAATCCATGTAAATTTCCTAATATTGTAAAATTATACTGTCTACTAGATATATTAGATTGATGTTTTTATAATAAATTTGAAACGTTTTATGAGGAAAACCTTTCAAAAATAACCCATTTTATATCTCATATGTAAAATAACGTGATTTATAAAACTGTTTAGCGGTGTAACTTGTTTTATTGTATATAATGTGAAAGTAAATAACACAAATAGCATATTAAATCCTTCTTTCTTTTGCCTATTCTTTTCAGAACTCATACTCTCTAGTGGAAAATACATCTATACAGATTCATTTCAAATGACTCTTCAACGAACTTGGTTGAGAACGTTTCTTGGTATACTTCACAGCTTCCTTCAGGATTGGCGTCTCTTTACTACAGTAAGTTCGTTATAATAAACTATAAATTATTTATATATTTAATTATAATCATTATGCACACCCTATATAAAATTATTACCTGAACTCCTGTCCAATAAGGTTCAACCAGTATAATTTATAATAATTCCTATTATCTGCATATTAGTCTATGATGTTTTAAAAAAACCTATTTTTTGAGAAGGCCGAAGTATTTATTTCAGATTATGGCCGCTAATCTGCATAAAGTCCATGCAGTTTGCGTCTTTTACAATTTTCATGAATTAAGTGGGTAACCTCGAGTTTGTCACCTTGAAAGACAAGTTCAAATTCTGAGGCAAAGGCGAACTTTGAATTTGAAATGAACGAATTGAAATTATGTTGAATAACCAAACAATTGTTAAACGCTCTTGTACTCTCCTCTCCATGATCTTCATACCCTTTGAATACCAAAAGTTGAAAAATTATTTTTGTTTGTTCTAAATCCACATATTTTAGGTTTTTATTGAACTTAGCTTTATGTAACAGGAATATCTATGTACAGAATATTTATGCAGAAAAAAAAAAACCGAAGAATATGTTGGAGTATCACTTGTGAATACTTTTGTAAATGGGTTGAGTTTTAACTTTTAACATATTTAAACAAATAAGATATATTTGATCTGATTTGAGCTAAAACTCTTGTTTTTACATTGACTTTCTAACAGTATGTCACAAGGAGGTTACATAAAATTTTATATTTATGAGTTGGAAACTTTTAATAAGTACTGGTAATTAATGTAATTTCCATATTTCTAATCTTATTAGGTTATTTATACAATTTTGTACTTAAAAATATCTAATTGGGTGTATACGGTATACCACGATCGTAAGCATTATCGATTCAATGCAAATAATAAGAGTGCGCTTGTAGACTCTCAGGAGGTTAACTATACAGATCCAAAAATTAAATCTTATATTAAAGTATTTTCTTACATTTATTCGTACAACATTCGCATCTAGATCTTAAGGATCAATTATAGAAAAATATAATTGTATTTTTGTTGTATGTAGTGTTTAAACACATCTTTTGTCTGCCCTTTAGTCCCTGATTATTAGTCTACTCGTATGTTTCATAAATGGATAATCAGTGGGACTTTGCTACTGATTTATGATTCTATAGTTGGGTTTAATGTTAGGATACAATATTTGTAACATTGCATTTTTAGCACTTTTATTTCCACTGGTTTACTAAATTGTAGCGTTTTTAAAGCTACACTGGTTTGTATTTATTTTATTAAAACTTAAATTAAATGAAAATGTTGGGAACGAAATATTGGGATTTAATTTTAAATTAGATTGTGAAAAGTCAGGGTAAAAACGAACATGTAATCCTTTGGTAAGTTAGTACTGGTAGTTTTAAATTGTTAGGAAGGCAGGTTGAATGCCTTGAATTGATTAGCACTTGTCTTGTTGCGACTATTGTTCTCCTTGTTTGATACGGCTGGACCAATGAGAGAACACCGCGGATGTCCTGCAAAGTTGCTTGGAGGGAGGGAGTATAAAAGCGCCAACTCTTTTCGCCCTTCTTTTGGTTATTTTCGTGAGTTAAGTTAATTACAGTGCGCCATGTTTCTAAATTTTTTTCCGCAAGGGATTTTGAGGAAAAATTAAATTCATAGAAACTACAGAGCAATCTGAATAACTAATTCTCGATGAACTATAGAGCACAATAGAATCATACAAGTTGCATTTGGTTCATACTTGCAAGAAAAGTGAATTAAAATTGAACTTTGTTAATAACTTTAATTGAGATTTGGAAAAGTAGTAATTTATTAATATTTAATTGGATCTGTTTTATTGTGAATTATTAATTGGAAATGAATTGAACATTAATAATTGTTTGAGAGAGTTGTAATCTGAATTGCAGAGACTTGAAAGTTAAGATTCAACTAGTGGATAGAGAAGTTTAAATTTTTATTTTGAATTTTGAGTGAACTTAGAAGTGAACATTTTTATTTTAGTTATTTTCAAGTGGTATTTTATTTTAATTTTAAAACTTTATTATTATTTTTAGAAGAGAGCTCTGATTTTAGTTTGATATATTTGATTAATATTTTTATTTCTTGTCAAAGGAACTTTTAAATCTACTAAACGGTTTGTCAATTCTTTGTGGAAAAATTGTACTTACTTTTGTACTTTTGTACTTGATGTCATGTCCAGTTGGCCTGGTAACGGCGTTGGACGAGTCATTAGTGTCCTAGGAAAGGGTCACAGGGGGGGGGGGGTGTGTTAACTTTCTGTTAAAAACTCTGACAATGAGTAATAACTTTTTTTTATTAAAAAATCTTTGAGTTCACTCTTGAATTTGTTTACAGGAATTATGTTTCTAATGGAAAGTGGTAGTTTTTGATAAATTTTAAGACCTGAGTAGAGTGGTTTTGTTTCAAACATTTTTAGGTTATGCTGCTCAGAATACAAATGTTTGTTTCTAGTATTGTACCTATGGGTGTTATTAACAAATTCAAGATGGTTGAACTTAATGTAGTATGCCATTTCATAAATGTAAAGACTAGGTATAGTACAAATTTCCAGCCTTTGGAAGTGTTGCTTGCAATGGGCTTGAGGGGGCAGTCTCAGCATTGTTCTGATTGCCTTTTTTTGAATAATGAAAATTTTGCTCAAGGCTGACTCCTTTGCACCCCACAGGGCGATTGAGTAGGAGATGTGCGATTCGACCAAGCAGTGGTAGACATTTTTCAGGAGTTTCAGATTTTTGAAAGCACTGAGGCTTCGAATGACAAATATTCCTTTTGAGAGCTTGCTTTCTAATGCCACCAACTGCTCAGTCCAACACAAACCCTCGTCCAACATCACCCCCAACAGTTTTGCTGTTGAGGTCGTTTCCAACTCAACATCACCAATGCAAATGACAGGGGCTCCTGAAAGCTCAGTTTTGGATTTTCTTTGCTGGGTCTGAATGACCATGCATTTTGTTTTTTTCTGGGTTGAGTTTGAGAAAATGTTGTGAAAAGAATTGGGCAAGATTGTTAATTTTGGTGAAAGAGTCAATTTCGAGAGCCTCCCTACTTCTTTGTTTGGTGATAAGAGTGGTATCGTCTGCAAAAATGAAAAGATTTTTTTCGGGAACGACATCTGCAATGTCGTTTATATAAATCAAAAAAAAGCAATGGTCCTAGAATTGATCCCTGAGGTACCCCACACTGGATCAGCTCAGGGTTTGAGCGATAATTTAATTTTGAATTTTGTTGAATTTTGACTCGTGTTGGATCTCTACCACCTGGAATCGGTTTCTCAGGTATGAGGAGAACCAACCCAACTCTGGATTTTGGATGCCCAAGGAATTCAATTTTTGGATGAGTGTGTCTGCATCGACACAGTCGAAAGCCTTCGAGAGATCGGCATAGCAACCATGAACGATCTCCCCCGCATCAACTGCATCGATACATTCGTTTATGAAATCAATGAGTGCCAATTTTGTCGATTTGCTTTTTCTAAAACCATACTGCCTGCCAACCAAGAGATTATTATCTTCTAGGTAGGCAGTCAGTTGGTCACAAACTGCTCTTTTCGATAAATTTGGAAAAAATTGGTAGGAGGGATATCGGACGATAGTTGCACACCTCCAACCCATCCCCACCCTTAAAAAGTGGTCTGACCTTGGCCACCTTGCAACCGTCCTAAAATAGAGTGATAACAATTCTGAAACGTTGAACTTATTAATTTGCAAGTTTAAAATAAATCCATTATTGTTATTTAGATCTGTGACTTTTATTTTAGACAAACCAGATAATATTTAATAGTTAACAATTTAGTAATAAAATGTACTGAATATTTACTCTGAGCTTACTAATAAAACAAACATTTTATATCGTCTTGGATGTCTCATTGATAATTTAAACATTAATATTCTTGCATATTAATAGCTACAATCCAAGTCGTTATATAAATTATCTACAGATTAAATCCCAATCGAATTTATTATTTTTCAACTAATAGAAATAATAATAATAAACTATAAACGAACATGTTCCGTAGAGAGTTTGTTTCGTAAATATTAATTTTAAATTCAAGGATGGGACCTCACTACATGCTCTGCTTTGGAGGCCCTGTATGTTTCTTAAAGAAAGTTAAAGTTTAGGTTATTACTATATATGCTATTATTATTTATACTTGTTACAACATAATATGGTATATTTTAAATATTATTATGTGTGTTTTTGTCTTAAGGTCAAACTGAGCACGAGAAAGGCTGTGTTATATTCTATTTTGTTTTTAACATCTTTGTTTTTGTATTTTGTTTAAATATAAAAGAATATTTCAAAGAAGATTATTTTTGGTTTGACTGTCAAAAAAATCAGATGTGTATTACTTTCTGTAAGAAATACATTTCCTTCTTTCTTTCTTAGAGGTAAAAACAATAACATTGGAAAAAGCGCGTGAGTCATTTTGTAAAACAAGCCCCACTTGCCAGATCGTTACACCAATCAGCATCAACCATGCTGACTTTGATTTAAAACCAATTGTGATTCCAGTGATTGAGCTCGAGATGGCTTTTGTCTTTATGGCTTTGTGATCCAAAACTGGCGTAATTAAATCGTTGTGAAAACTCACCACCTCTCCGCGCGCCTGACTTCTCAGATGAAATGAATTGTTCAAAGGTTTATATTTGCTTTGCTTGCTGATAGTTAATTGTTTACGTGCACTTTTGTGGCACCTAAAATAATGAAATACGTGTAAATTAAGTACTTATACATTATTTAACGGGTTTATATAAGTGATATTATCTTAATACACCTCTGGTCAGTTAACACTTGCCTTTGTACAGTACAAATTAAACTATTAAGATAATAAACATCAATGAATAAGCACCAAGACAACGCTAAACTTCAAACCGAAATTTATCATTATTAAAGTAATGTTACTACAATAAATGAAATTTCACATTTTATAGTTTAATGCCAAGTTTGTCTGGTGCAAATTAAACTTCAAACTATTAATTCATGTTGAGTTTGAAACTTCGAAATGATGGCTACATGTGTAATCTAGTTTTCTTCCTACTAAGCCGGAAGGAATACCTGTGTTTTGTTTATGATTATTCCAAATACTTGCAAACGTATTATCAAAGGCTGGATAAAATGTGAGCCGAACTATGTAGACTTTTTCAGACATTTCAAGTTGTCTTAAAGTGGTAACTCACATATAAAACTCGTTTCTGAACATTGAATTACTCGTTAACGGGCAAAATCAAACTAGTTGAAGATGTTAATTTTTAACTTCAGTTTTAACTATAGGTTATTTCATATTTACAAAACAACATACATGAAACAATAGATTGTGGCTTTACATTCATAATCATTATATCTATAAACTAAATTTATGTTTAGCTAGATTTATAATTTACCTATTTCACTGTGTGGGTTAAAATAAACTCTGGTAAGTGCACATTATTTTATATAACAGTCCTGGACGTTTTTATCCCTTCAATATAAAATTATTGTAATTCGTGGATCCGTGGGTATTTTTTTCCTTGCGGATATACAATAATGTTCTAAAACTTCCTTGTGTTATGTTTTTTCAACAATGGAGAGGTTGATATTTTTTATTTTAAAATGACAGATAACACCATTTATATAAATGCAATTACCCATTACGCCACATAGTAGAATGGATTTGGCCTAGGAATATTTTATAAGTTTAATTTTTCATTATCTTTACCATTTCATAAATAATCGTGGTAGAGTTTTAGCTCAGTTTGATTCTTTGTGCAATAACTAATTTAATTTGAACCATCTATAACTCACAGAATTACAGTACTGAAAAATTTAACTCAATCTTGCAATAAATGAATCTCAAAATACAAAAGATTTGTTGCCAAAGGGAACTCCCAAAAGGAATATACAAAAAAGTCACACTAATATCCTTGCAGACTCGCTTACTGAACACTGAAGAGTTCACGTTGATTGAACACAGAGCGCTTTGCCCGTGTACCGCCTTTGTCTCTTTTCTCGAGTTAATTGAATAAGCCGGTGTTCGTTCTGTACATAGCCAGTGGTTTGGTATGAAAAAAATCTACTGTCCAAAATGTTTGCAACGTATCCATAAAAAAAAAAAAAAAACACACACACACACACACACACACACACACACACACACACACACACACATTGGTAGCTAACTTTATTTTGTTATTACCTTAGCTACAAATTATTTTTGCGTTTACTTCAAATGATAAATATACGTATTTCATTACTATGTATTAACTTTTACTATTAACCATGTTAATCTTTATGCTTTGCTGAAAATGAAAGTAACCCTTAGTAAAGACCAAAGAGTGATTTTTTTGCAATCTAAAATCTGTTCTAATTTAATTATTGTAGAAATTAAAGCTTTTGTATATTCCTTCATGTATATTAAAAAGTACATAGGTTAATCCTGGAATTAAAAAGATGTTCCAAAACTAAAACGTGAAAATAATAATGTTAAATTATTACAAAAAAAGGAACAACAGCTAATTTTAAAAATCTGAGCAATGAAAACATGTTCACTTAAAGGAACGTGGAAGGACTTGACTTTCCATTTTTCCGTTTTGTAATTAAAAATAATGAAACATTTACATTTTTCAGCCGTTGATTTTATGCACATAATATATACTAAGTAATCATGAACTGTAAATTAAAAATCCTTAATAAGCTTGTAGCACAAGTATTATGCCAGTTAGGTGTCAGAAACTTCATTTAATTGCTCCGATCTACTTTCAGGAGAAACTTTCAATAGTAAAGTTCATGTAATTTTCATTACTTTGCATTTTAATGGGCTACTTTCCATTACCGCTAAGATCTGTGAAAATCACAGATTTCCTCGTAGCTATCAGCTGATTTCCCCTCTCCTAAGCATTACTTACGCTATGAAAACAAGCTATTTCTATTTACCTGTATAAAATAATCTAAATTCCATCACTGTGATTCCGTTGTTTATTTTGACAGTCCTATGTTAAATAGCTTATCTTAACACCAAAATGAGTGATAAAATAATGTCATATCGTATTTCCGTATCGAAGTATTATTACTAGACTTTGAAATATCAGATGATCTTTTACAAAATTTCGTGTGATTTTTGCATCGATAAGCTATGAAAAAATCTTTGCTCAGCTAAGTCTTTAAAAAAGTCTTCAACAGGGACCCTATGATGCGGTAAGTGCCTTTAAAAGAGAAAATATCGGTAAGTGTTTAGTTTTGAAGAAGTTAGGTCTTCAAGTTGGAGAAACCTGCGCAAGTGTTGGAAAAGTTTAACCACCATAGCGCGTAGAACAAGTTAACTCACCTAAGAAATCCATATAAAAGCTAGAAAATCAAATCAGCTATAAAAAACTTGAAGAGAGGTGAGGAAAGAAAGAGGATCTAGATCAATAACTTTACTCACCTGGAGTGTATTTTAAATAAATCAGTGTATTAAAAAATGATGATTTCTTTTTGTTTTCCGTTTTTACCAAAAGCTTACTTTGTAAGGATTAATTTCCCTTTTTCAGGAGCCGACCAATACAACTGTGGCTTTTATTTTGTTTGATTTATAAAAGTAAAAGCTTTTATACCTTTATACTATTCTTTAATAAATATATACAACTCAAAAATGTATTTATATTTATGTAACATGTGGTAAATATTTCAGAATCTAGAATTTTACAATTAATAAGTAAAAGGTACGTAAAAGATCAATTAACATGGAAAATATTGAGGTTTCACGGTACCCTTGGACAATCGGCTATAAACTGAACAAAATCCTTACATATAATGAGATTATAAAAAAAGAGAAAATTGAGAATAGAGTTGTAATATTGCTATTTTTGCTGTACGTTTAAATTATATAGCCTTTACAAGAAATCAAATCTATATATGCACTACATTTCATGAATTAATATCTGTAAAATACTAAAACATAAAGTGAATAATTTAAAGAAACATTTATGTTTCGGATAAATTGTATTTAACACGTCATTGTAGAGATAGTTTGCCTTACGCCACGATAAAAAAAATGTATAAATTATCAATCTGAGAAGTTTACTGAAGCAAATTCATGTATCCTTTCGGCCTCCGTAATCTTCTTCCGGCTTACGATATTCCCAGTGACCTATTAATGTTTAAATTTATACCCGGATTAAAAAAAAATATAAATACAAAGATGTGGAAAGTCTTCTTCTATCAAAAAGTGTTCCGGTCATTGCAATAGTTTCTCTGGTGCCGGTAGTCTGTTGAGAGCATAATACACATGTGTATGAAATGTCACCTTTATAGGAAAGCGGAAAATCGAAAAACAAAATATAGTTCTTCTAGAAGTCAATACTATGTTAGTGCAATTGAGTGGTCGATCTTCATGAAAATACTTTTTCTGCTTAAGTCATGAGGCTTGTATATGTAAACTTAATCTTTATAAGGCAGTGGGAAATTCAAAAACAAAAGTACACTTTGCCCACCCCTTAACCCAAAATCTGAAAATATTTATCCGAGCATAAGCGCCATATAAAATCTGTTCAAAAAACCCAAAATTCAAAATTCAAATTAACAAAAAAATGCCCACAGGAACAACATCTCAAATATATCGCACATCCATCATCCAGGTAATAACCACCCCCAAAATGTTAAAGGTTCGGAGAAAAAAAAGTTGCTATTTCCAGCGGTGTATATCGAGGGTGACAGCCATGTCCGTCATCTGATCGGCCTTGTTCGACAGCGCGTGAGTCCATCGACCAGGGTGGGCGGCACCTGCAGGCCGGGGGCCAAGCTTCTGGACGGTGACTGATAATGGTCAACCTCCGCCTGGGAGCTACTATGTCCCTGTTTCGCTGGAACAAACGATGTCCGCCGCCGATGAGTCCTATACCATCTTCGAGCACCTAGAGCGACAGTTAACTGCTCGCCTCAGCTCGTCGGCCGTCATCGTGTCAACTGTTCCGCATCGACATGATCTCTCTATGGACCACGCCGTGAACCGGCGTATTGCCCTCGTTTAACTTCTACATCGAGGAGCTGTCTGTTCGATATAAAGGAATAGAGATGCTAAATTTTCAACGAGATCGGAAGACGCTGGTTTACCCCAACACGGTATTCACTTGCGACTGCCTGGCAAGCGGCTGCTGGCTGAGCTTCTGTTGGGGTGTCTTGATCGTTTCGGTCAGTCACCAACCATCCGACCCCCAACCTCGCCTGCTCATGCTGCCTCTTCTTGTGCGGCCTCTTCCACTCCGTTGTCTTCACTGCCTGTGCAAGATCGCCAACAACTGAGCTCGAGGCACTATCTCCAACGGCAGTGCAGCCTGTGGAGCCGGTCATCGTTGGGTCCACTACGTCGAGATCAGTTCCTCTACTTATGACGCCAGGACACCTGCTTCCTCGAGAATCGCGCTGGTGCCATCTCCAGAGGGCGCGATGACACGTCCTGGCAATAAGACATTCGCCGAGGCCGTCAACAGCTTGTCCGCCTGCCACCTCATCGACGGTGCCTTTGGTCAAAATTTGATTCTGTTTTTTTAGGGGCCCCACGCCTGGCCGACGAACAAAATTGACTGACGTTACCCAACAAATACAAACGAGTTCAAAATTTCTCAATCAGATTCAAATCCGACTGCTTCACCAAAATGCCCAATGTGCCACAACTGAATGTGTGCAGAAATGAAAACAGATGTACTTGTATTAACTGAGAACGGTTTTTAAATGACAAGAAAACATCGACCTATACAAAATTCCAAATTTCACATTGGCTAATTCATATTGCCGACAACTTTCCAAAGGAGGAGAAGTCGCCATTTTTGTTAGAAAATACTTTTTCTCCATTTTCACCCATAAAAACTTAGCGAAAAAGATTTTGAAGCAGTTGGGATAAAATTCAATTCAAACAGATCAAAATTAACCGTCATCGGAATCTATAGGTCTCCCCAATGGCAATGAGGAAAATTTTTTTACACAATTTTGAAGCCCTACTGATGGATTTGACTAGCCATCAACAGGACTATGTCCTAATGGGTGACTTCAACATTAATGCAATGGAACACTAATCATCCTTCCACCAAACGATTTGTCGACTTGTTAAGGTCATTTGACCTAGAATTGTTAGTCAAAATGCCAACGCGTGTGACACATTCAACACAGTCGACAATTGACAACATCATCTCCAATCTATCAAGTGTCGCAGTGTCCGTGGTCAATACAGCTATCTCGGACCCACTATGGCCAAGGAGGCCATAATTAGTGAGTAAAAAATCGAGAGGGAGCTAAAAATCACGAAAACAATAAGAGACTTAAGGCCAGGAAACATCGCTCTTCTCAACACTTCCCTTTCTAAAGAAACACCAAGATTCAATTCATTCAGTAGATGAGCATTTTAAAAGGTTTAGTGATACACCCAACTTTCATCTTGACATGTACTGTCCACTCAAAACCATAAAAGTTTGTCCCAAAAGGGTAAACAACAAATGGATAACTAAAGGAATTTTGGTTTCTAGAGAAAAACTAAAGATTTTTCTCAGAAATTCCAAAAAACGTCCCAAAATGAAGAATTCAAGCGGTTTTTTTTTTTTCGAAATTACAAACGAATTTATAGAAAAGCTATCCAAGCTGCAAAGGCATATGATGTTTCCAAATCAATTATATCTTCCAAAAATATTTCTAAAACTGCATGAGACATCATCAACAATAAAAACAAATCAAATTAAAAAGTGGTGATAGACTTGTGGGGGACGCGGTGGAGGTTGCAAATAGGTTTAACAGATTCTTCGGATCTGTGGCTTGTGAGCAAGGCCCTTGCCCATCACCCCCACAAGGAATCACAAGACGTAGGCAGTGTCCAGTAGCCTCCCTGGCACTGCACCTGTCGTTGAGGAAGAGCTTGAAAAAATAATTCAGCAGCTCCCAGCCAAAAAAAACAAATGATTTAAATTTAATGTCAACGTGGCTCATAAAAAAATGTTCAAAGCATATTGTGAGACCATTAACCCAATTAGTAATTTCTCTTTTTGAACAAGGAGTTTTTCCCTCACTCCTCAAAACCGCTAAAGTAACCCCTATTTTCAAGAAAGACGATCCCCAATCGCCCACAAAATTACCGGCCTGTCTCAATTTTGCCAGTTATGAGCAAAATATTCGAAAAGATTTTCTTGACACGAATGCTTCAATTTTTGAATAAACACAACCAGCTATCGGAAGACCAGTTTGGCTTCAGGAAGGGCAAGTCGACAATAGACACAGTTGTAAATCTTGTCGACATGGTTTTAGAGGGACTAGAACGTCGGGATCACACATTGAGTGTGTTCCTGGACTTATCGAAGGCATTCGACAGTGTGTTGACCATGTTACAATGCTTGACAAACTTGAATCTCATGGCATCCGAGGCGTGCCTCTCCAGTGGCTCAGATCATTTCTAAGCCATAGAACTCAAATTGTCCAGATCTCAAATAAATTATCTGAACCAATTCACCTGAGTTATGTGTCCCCACAGGGCTCAATTCTCAGTCCAATTCTCTTCCTGATCTATGTCAATGATGTAGAGTTTCATCACTTCTGCACGGAAGACTAGTGCAGTATGCTGATGACACGACTCTCTGTTCACTAGCAAATCAAAATTGACTTTGGAACAGCTTAGTTTTGTTTGAAATTAACAACTGTGTCCAAAATTTTTAACAGCCTCAATCTTAAAACAAATTCTGCAAAATCCAATTTTATAAATTTTGCTTTACGACGCGACCAGTAGATAGTCATGATGAGCCAGCTGTTATGTTTGGCTGACACTATGCTGGAAAGAATTATATTGTTCAAAATTCCTGGGAATATACCTAATCGAGGGTTGACTTGGAACGATCACATCGACCACGTTTGCTCCAAATTGGCCTCAGGCATTTATGTTTTGAGGTCTCTAGCCAAATACTGCCCGACTCAAGTTCTGATGATGGCGTATTAATGGCTTGATTTACCCCCCACCTCACTTACGGGCTGGTGTTGTGGGGAGCTTGTGCGAACAATCAATTCCTGAGAGTGTTCAAGCTGCAAAAAACAAGCGATCCGCATTATCGCTAAGTTGAAATTTTAGAGAGACGTGCTGCAAGAAGCCTTCAAAAATTTGCAACTGTTGACGCTGCCCAGATCTCTACATCTTGGAAACAACTCTGTTTTTTGTATGTCTAAATGTGCCCATGACGAATGGCCGAGACATACATATGTATGAGACTAGAGGCAGAGATAACTACCGAACTGGTAGACACAGAACGGTGGTTTATGAACGCTTGCCTTCACAGGCAGGTGTTCAATTCGTCAATAAGTTACCAGATTCAATTAAAACCACTTCAACACTCAAAGTCTTAAAAACTCGTTTGAAACGCTTTTTAGTGTCAAAAAAAACATTTTATAATGTTGACGAGTTTTTTTTGCTTATGATTGGGAGAACCACCAATTAAAAAGACTGACAAAATTCGTCGCTGGAAGTGGGAATAATTGGTGAATGAAATGGATGTAGGTACGTTTTGCAAAATTGTATGTTTGAATGAGATTTCTTGTGGTGTGTTTTGACAAAAATTTTAGCCAGTAAAAAGTAAAAATATGACATTTGCCATGCGTTGTATAATGTTCCGGCAATAAAAAACTGATTTTGATTTGATTTGACTTATTTAACTCGTATGTAAGGTTGATTCTTAAGAAAACTTTTGCATTTGACCGTAATAAAAATGTTATTACTATTATTATTACATTTATTTCAATTACTTTTAAAATTACAACAAAAATAGTATTTCATATATTCCATCATGTTTTGTACACACATAAAGAGTTGCGATATATAAAGTGAATTGAATAAATAATTGAAGTGTCGTTATAGTTTTGCCGATTCAAATGACAATACTACGTCAAATGGGATTTTATATTGTAAGTGATTAGTAAGAAATTAATAATGAAAACATTTTGTTAGTTAATCATTTGAAAAAATAAACCTAAAGTACTTTTTCTTTGCTATAGCCTCATCGCATACCGAACTCCGTTCCTCATTTAGACACCTTGGAGTGTCGATTACTCTCTTCCGACGTAAGCACTAAAAATAAACGACTTATGTCAGTGAACATACACATATAATAAAAGCAAATTAACAGTTTACACTGATGTATTAATTTTAATAAATCGATCAGTGGCGTATCGAAGAACCCGACAGGGCCTAACGAAAGAGTCACTGCACAGACGGATGGACTGTCCTTAACCGATATATCCCAATCTCCCAATCTCCCTTGAAACAATAGTAACCTATGTACAGAGTTTCAAGTCTCTACAACAATTCTATAGAGACGAATCGCACAAACGGACAGACAGAAGGACAACTACACTTTGTTTTAAGAAGACCTTATCGAGTCTGATAAGTTCTGAAATGAAATCAGACTGTCTCACTTAATTCCATAGAAAACATTTGTTTATTGAAAATGAAAAGATATTAGTTGGTAAATTTAGAAACAAATATAAAAAAAATGTGTAATCAAACTAAAAGATATTATAGTTCAAAATAAAATGTATGATGTATTCTAAAAAAATTATTCATTATTCGATATTTTATATTGTATTAAATCTTCAACAAAGTTATGAAAATATCTTGTAAAGTTCAAGCAAAACGAGTAGACCAAATTATTAGTTGATGCAGCAGTTTTACAATTTTTTTCAAAACCATATCAATGTACACAAGCATTTAATAAAAAAAATGTAGCTGGCAAAAAACTTAAATTTATGAATGAGACATACAAATTGAAATCATATTTAGTAGCGAAGTAAACCATAAATAAATATTATTTCACAGATTTGTAATTCAACTTTTTACCAAAACGTTAGTCAAGCAAAAATTTTAACATTAATTTTAAACATCGTGGAATTTTAAAATTAAATTAAATATTTTTAAGATCGGAAGATCTGAAAGGGTAGAAAATCTCAACAGTTGAAACCTTTTAGGAACTGAGAGCTCAAATAAACTGAGAAGAGAACTTGAAGAGGTCAAGAGCTCACATAGACAGAGAGGGTTATTTTTACATAAATGTTTGGATTGTACAGTATTAAAATCTATCAATCGAACGTATAAGGGTTCATAACATAGGGTATCATAAAGGTGTTCAATATTGGTCAAATAGGTGGTGGTTCAAAGGCGCCAGGCAATATAACTGGCGGCCTTTGAGAGTGGTACAGCAACTTACTTCAATCATATCGGCACCGCACTGCGCCGACCACAATCCTTGAATTTGGCCTGTCCTACTGAAAGCCAAGATAATAGTCGTGTATACAGTAAGTTCTATTAGAAAACTAAATCGATTAAGGATTGTCTTACGATAGTGCACTTACATACACATTTGTTATTTAAGTTTGCACCAAAATGATTAGGTTAAATCTATCTTTAAATTGTTTCACAGCGTATGTTTACAAATGCGACTTTCAGGCCTATCTCACTATTTAAAGAAATTTAAAGTACTTTATTTAAAGCTCACGATGAATCACAAGCCAGTCTTATTCCGTTTATTACAATCTTTCATATACTTTAAGACATAATAAATTTATATTTTTGCAATTTCAACCGCTTCAAGGACATAGATTGAAAAGTCGAGGAAAGACACTGGTAGAATCGGGTCAATACAGAACTAAATAAATAAAAATTGAACTTTAATGTCTTGAACATAAAAGTTGCTTTTACTTTTTTTATAGAATATTTAGCTTTTTGTTAGTACAACTAATAATTAGCTTTTATGTCATTTGTGGTCATTGTAATTATGTCATTACAAGGATTAGGTCATGTTACATTAGGTCATTACATTTCCTAATCCTTGTAATGACATAATTAATGCAAAAAAGCTAATTATTAGTTGTAACGATAACATAAATGCATAAACCACTAGTATTATCCAATTGCAATCCAAATTCTGAATCCTTTTTTCATTCTTTCCTGTCAGTATCTTTAATGACCTCACCACACACCGGATGATAGCACGTTCTTAACTCTAGACTTTCAATCCTTAAATTAAACGAAAAATTGACATAAACAACTTTTTAGCTTCATTAAAACAACAGTGTTATCTAAATGCAATCCATTAAGATGGGTTGTATAAAATTAAATTACTAAACAAAAATTTGAATTCCACCGTTCTGAAATCTTACAAGATGAGTTATCAAAATGATAAATAAGTACAAAGATTTCACTGTTTTTTTTGGGTTACAACATATATAAGATACAATATCTTATACGTATAAAATGTTAACATTTTATATAATTTTTAAATAATCAATATTTCAATATAAACAAGAAATATACAAAACCTTAATTAATTTGTACAATAACAAAGTTTGCTGTTAATAACCTGAGAGCTATAAAAACCATTCTGTGTTTTGTTGGTTGATATATAAAAATGAGATATATCTATACAGTTCGTTACTTTGATCGGCTACCATATTGAAACCTTTAGATATAAAAAAATCTGTTCGTAAGTAGGTCACGTAATGTTTAAATAAGTTAAAAAAATTTTACCTTTGGTTTATACTAAGTCAAACTGGTAAAGTGTCGCACAAATGTAAATGTCACAGTGTCATGGAGCGTTTTGCTGATAAGCTTTAGAACAAAAAACCTGACAGATCGCCCAGCATTTCAAAGGAAGAATGGAGTTATCTCTATTATATTTACTTACTTAATATTTATGTTAAAGATTTTTATTTTAAATATAAAAAGATCCGTTTGTGAGTGTCATTGAATGTCCGAGTCTCGAGAAGAAAATAACATGGGGATTTGGAGCCTGAAGCCTGGGGGTGTTAAACCCTCCCTTTATGAATCACCTTGTACACAAAGTAGAGCAACACACGATCGGCCTCAATCAGTCACTGTGATGGATCCGAGAAAGGAGGGATAGGAGACTCTCCAACTCATTCAAGGAAAGGCGAACCTTTGCCTCTTCGATGTTAGCTAAAGACACGAGATAAAGAAAACATGTTTTAGCGGAGGATTGCTTTAATTACAATACTATAATATATTATGTTTTAAATATGTTTCACTGCAAGTTTAATTTTCGGTTGAATAAGGCTCTTTTTTTAAAAACAACGAGAGAGTCATAGTGTGTGATTGAGTATTACAAAATTATCATCAAACAGTTTTGTATATATAATTAAATATGAAATACTTACCGAGAAGAAAAAGATAGTAGAAAAGAGTAACGAAGATCAAAAATTAAATTATTCAACGTCTGGAAGCTACCTTCGTTCCCTTATAATCACCAATCATTTACAGGAAGTTATATTCACTTAATGAGCTTACCGCTCCTTATAGGCTACGCACTTATAAATATCACTGGAAGGAAACCTGAAATATTACTAAACAGAATATTGTAGTGGGTGAGGCGATCATGACAGTAGTAAGTATATAAATCTGTAAACAATTACGTCATAATATGAACGGGAATACGCCACCTTATCAGTTTGAGAGTAAGAGAGGGCTAAAAAATTAGAGACACATGTGGTTTGACAATGATCTCGTATTAGGCTTGAGCATCCTCAACCACTTCTCAAGGTACACTGTTCGCTCTAAAATTATCTTAATCTTGGATTAAAGTAATAACAAAATTGATGTTCCTAAGTTTAAAAAGGGAGAAATGTAATATTGATAGTTGATATGGTGCAGCCATTACCGTGTGTACTTGGGGGGGGGGGGACAGAATTTGGATTCTCCTACCAATATATTTGTGAGTGCTTTGTTTGTATTTAGTCTATAAACATAAATATTTCCGTTTAGTTAATGATAAGAACATATTTGGAATGTTATGAATATTTATTAGGTATACACTTATAGTTAGTTTAAAGTTTGTCTTCGTAATATGAATATTTAAAAATATACTTTTTAGCATTATTATTTCACATTAGAAAGTAAAAAAATTACGTGAGGAATTGAGCCAATTTTAGTTGGAAAATATTTAGGGAAGTTTTTTGTTCCATAATTTAAATCAAGTTTACGTTTTTGTATTTTTTTTATTTCTATTTAATTATATGAGAATCAGCCCCGGGATAGGTAAGTTTCATGGTAAACTAATAATTTAAAATAATCAAACATAATATATTTCGCCTAATGCATATGTTCCTGTGAACAGTGCTAGAGTTCTGTGTTTATTGTCACATCTGCCTGTAGACACGTCATGATCATCCTAAAGCAACACATTAATTCTCACAAATGTATAAACAATGCTATGTTTACGCACAAAAACGGGTTGTAATAATACAACTTCGGAAAGGGAGGAGATCAATATAGGTATAAAAGTACTTGGCTGCCGGCCAGTCTACCTCTGGAGTCACAAAACTGATGACGTCTTTAGAATTATTCTTATTCAAAATTGAGTTTGAACCACTTCTGGTCTTAAAGATTTCAACTGTCTGAAAATGACCCAGTTAATTTGAACTGTGGACACATTATTCAACTCAAATGAAACTATTTCGATAAAGTTGATTTTATTTGCGAGAGAACTTGCCTAGTGAGATATTCAATTCAAATGTTTACCTAATTATAATTTTCCTTCTTAGGTTACTACAATAAGGAGACAATTACATTAAAATGTATGTTATGTCAGATAAAGCAAGCCCGTAAGGTCGACCTTAAGACGTGCTGCCTACTCGCTCCTTACAGTTTGTCCTGTATTTACCCTCATAATCGAACTGTTAGTTTACATACTGATGTAATAGACTTATAGCAACGAAAGTGTCAGTATACTAGCACATACCTATATTACCACAGAAAATTGAACAGCTCAATCCTCTAGTACCTGGTCGATACTGACTCTATTGGCATACGAGATTTGATTAATTAATAATGATGATCTTCCTGAAAATTTCAAACTAGTCTTCAGAAAACGGATAACCAGTGACGTAGGAAGTGAAATGTTTCTAGAAGAAAAATCGCTTCAGCGATATTTTCCGACCAACTTTTAACAGTTGAAATTCGAGAAGTTAAACTTCTGTTAAAAAATTAGCAGCATCAGAAAAGAGTTGTCTAAGAATCAGCCGAACACCTCATTAAGTGCCACATAATAACGCGCATTTCACTCCGTGGGATTAGGTTGAGCGTTAGCGAATATATTAACATTGATTTTATGGATAGCCATAATGGCAATGAGAAAATAAAAGAACAAACATTTGGAAACAAACTCATAAGATAGTCAAACATGTGGTATATTAATACGTGTAGTGTAACTATCACAACACATACGAGTACAATATCGTGACATCGTACGAAAACTTTTATTATTTAAACACATAAGAACCAATAAATAACAACCAATTTAATGAACGAAAATGTGAATGTATCAAATACTACGATAAGTTAAGAAATTTATCAGAAATTTATAAACAAAAATTATTAAATTTATATATATATATTTTTTTAATTTGCTATGGAATTATAATAATTCTGTGATATGTCATATTGTGTCAATATTTTTTTTTGTGTGGTTATCTGTCTGCGTACGTGTCCGCAGAACAACTCGAGAATGAAATGAGCTATAGATTCGAAATTTTGCATGCATCCTCAGTAAAGCATGTTAGGTGGTGTGGCGTACCTTGTTCGGTAAATAAAAAGGGTATTGGATTTTCAAAAGTAACATGCCGTAAGTACATACAGTTCTATCGTGCAAACGGGTTATTAAAACAAGAGAATCGATGTAAGAATTTCACCTTTGACATACTAATGGGACAATCTGTACTTTGCATATAATGTAGTGGTTTTTATTGCAACGTTAACCAATACCTATGGCAGAATGGATATGACATTAATGATGCTAAAGTAAGTCACGATTCTGGACAGGCTCCAGTTTGTAGAAAACAGTTTGGCTTGGCCAATATCCCATTTTCACATCTTGTTTAGTTTATAGTTCACAGAAGTTATATTAATTTAAAATTTATTTGTCGTCATGACTCCATATGGTTCACAACTGTATTATTTATTTTAATAATGAAGGTGTTAATGTAAATAAATTGGTTTATACATTATGTATTTATTACTCTATACTTAAATAATATTTTGGACACATATTACTATTTACAATATTCAAAATGGCCAAAGTACTAAAATATAAATAATACGTATTAGCTCATTGATGAGTGGGGTATTTAAATATATTAAAATTTAATAGAATATTTAAATTTTAAAAGGAAGGACTAACAGAATGGGCACCATGGTGTAAGGTGTAATGGAATTATGCTTATTGGTCAGCAGTTCGAGTCCCGTTGGAACGACTACTTTTTTGTTAGTAATTATAAAAAAACTATAAAAAATTCTTTTCCAAAATAAAATCTAAACTGTGCCAACCCAATGGCCCCGTGACGGAGATATGGGCGGTGAAGGGGATACTGATCCCATAATCGAGTGGGTTGTTAAAATAAAAAAAAAAAATACATTTACACGATAGGTATATTTCCTATGCTTCCAAGCTTTTAATATTATGTATTTATGTATGTGTTTTTTACCAAAACATATTTGTTATCCTTACAAATACATAAACTAATTTCGGGTAATATAATTTAAAAGTTTATAATAAAAAGTTTGAAATGGTGGTAATTTAAAGTTTTGAATTAAAATAACTCAAAAGTCAAGAATTTTACCAATATTTAAGAGACATTTTACATTTTATTACAAAATCACGACATATCGTAAGTAAATCAAGTGAAAAATAACCGAATCACTATGGAAGGTAGCGCGCTCCCGTAGTTAGTAAACCCAATTATCAACGCAGCAATTAATATTATATTTCCTTTCTTGTCTCGAAAGTGACATATTGCGAGTGGTGATATTTACGCGCGAGGCGAAGTTGTGGAAAACGTTATCGAGCCCCGCAAGAAAGCATTCATTACGAATATTCAAGGATAGTTTAAAATATGCAAAAAAGCATGGTTCATATTTTAAAAGATTACTTGACATTTTATAGTCAAGTAATTATTATTCTTCCATAAAGAAATGTAACACTATTTTATAATTAATTTTGGTTCTATAATCAGCTGTTTGAACGTAGAACTGGCTAAACCTATAACGGAATGTTTCTAATAAAAATATGATTTGTTCATTCAAAGTCGAATTAAATAAAATGTAATTGAGGTTTTCTCATAATGTTACAGCGACGATTTTTAGTGCTCTTCTTTGTCAAATAGGGAATTTTAATTTTTTATACAGGGAAAGAATTGTTTGAATCAGCTGACAGCTACGAGGGAAACGACGATTTTCCTAGATCTCAGCTGTATTGAAAATTATCCCATTACTATGCAGTGTTGTGTGAAATTACTCGTATTTAGGTGACAAAACATTTACAAAGTATCTAATGTAGCTTAGGGATAACGTTTATATTTTAAAAGGATTACATGTGTATT
The DNA here is from genome assembly GCF_021130785.1 of Homalodisca vitripennis. NCBI lineage: Eukaryota > Metazoa > Arthropoda > Insecta > Hemiptera > Cicadellidae > Homalodisca > Homalodisca vitripennis. The sequence goes on from NC_060207.1 coordinate 150,180,909, forward strand.
TAGAGCCCGCTGGAGTCTATTTAGTTTCATACAAAATACCTTGAATTTCGTCGAGTTCGTTAATTTGTTTTAATCAATAAAACCTTTAAAAACAGCATTCCATTTAGTAGGTCACGTATATAACGGTTTTAGTAGTTTGACGCGTTGATTAACAATTTGTTTTTTATACAAGCATTGCATTTTTATTTGCCCTATAATATTTTTGCTTTCTTTCAACATGTTTCCAATCAATTTTTTCCATTTCAACTCTTTCAGATACTAGATATAGAGAAATATCAATGATTCTTTCATCTGAACTAGTTAAAATAGATTTTTTAATGAATGAAATATCCTATTATAGCTGATAATATTTGAACGGCTGCAATTCTTTGTTTTCATTTAAACAAATTTTTCATAACTTGTAGAGTTCACCAATAAATTCTTTTCAAGATTTCTTATGTATTTTAATACAGTCCTGAACAGCTAAAAGCTGAATTAGTCTATTGTCTAAACTTTTGTAACGTTTTATACAATATTTCGTAATTATCGTAATAATTTCGTAATATTTTTCGAATGGAATTTACTAGAAATATATTATAAATTTCAGTATTAAATAGGTTAAACTTTTTATTTTGAATACAAAATGTCTTTATTTTTAAATTTTATAAGAATTAATTTTTGTTATTACATTTTCATTTCATTTTCATTTTCCAAAATTTTACATGATTAAATTTTTTCTTAATGTTTTCTAGGTTGTAGTGGTTAGGTTGATCTAAGCGTTTCTTTTGTATGTTTGTATTTTACAACACAACCAAATTCAACCATGGTTCGACATAGACCATAATTAGAAGTTTCATGCAACATTTTAAAGAGGACTGACATAATTTTTCTTAAGATATTTTGCCACATGATATATTCACATTTATGTTTCATTGAATTAGGCAACATATCAGTCTTCAAATAATATGTTTTAGTCTCAATTATTTTTAGTTTTAGTTTTAGTCTATGAAAAAATTGTTTCATTTAAAATTTCATATGATTGTGCTCTGTTTGTTCATAACTTTATTTGTTATAGTATTTTGTCATTTTTATAATGGTTACCCATAAGATCAATGCAATATATGTCAATGTTCTATCAAGTCCCATAGAGTGACATACATCATCATCGAACTCAGTATTACCAGAATCAGTTCGTTTATGAGATATCGTGGGGACAGACAGACAGATAGAAATGAGATTTATCAACACCTTGAGGATTGGCTTTGCTAATGCTCAGCCAATATTCATGCAGTAAATTAAGTCAAGTATAAATCTTTAAATAACATCAACCAATCATAGTTATACGCATTGCAATACGAGTAACGTAATTGTGATATGATTACATGTAATAGGATAGAGTACAGCGACCACCAGACAGACTAGCAGAGGTTTGGATTGGAAGAAGTCCAGAGCGACAACAGGCGGTGTCAACGACAATTGTCACCAATACTTTGGCCTGGCAAACACTACACTCTGTCCAGAAGACAGTGAACCCTGAAGTAATACGGACTCTAGCCAAACCTAAGAGCTCTTGTCCGTCCTGTTACAGCTGTTATGATCTTGATAGGCAAAGGAGACATCCTTGTTTCTCAAGGCATAGGGTGTGCGAGCAGAGCTGGATGTTATATATTTTTTTAAATTTGGTTAACACATTTATTTCCTCTAAGACTAAAATACCCTTATCCAATTTTGATTGGCAAATTTAGTGTTTATTTTCTTTTAAAGAAATGTATCCTCTTCTGACTGTAACAAATATGGAAACACACACACACACACACACACACACACACACACACACACACACACACACACACACACACACACACACACACACACACACACACACACACACACACACACACACACAACACACACACACACACACACACACTCAGAGTTTCATTTAAGTTGACTAGTGAAGTGAAAATTACTGTCGAGAAATGTTGAAAATTAAATAATAACCTCCAAAATCCCAGTTAAATTACTTATAAGGAATGTAGTCTGACTACTTTTCAGTTTAAAAATACTGATTCTTTTTAAAATTCAATAAGGTCACGGGTTGACATATGTAAATTGTCATGTTAAAAACAATAAATTATTTAGATCGTATTGAGCACAAATGTTTTGCTTATCTAAAACAAAGCAAAGCAGTAACTATAAAATTAGCTCAAAACCTAATAAGTGTCAACATTTACAGGATACTCTATACTTTCTTTAAAGGCCATACAAATTTAAATGTTAAAGACAATAACGTCACATAACATGTAAACTTTTTAATAAAATGTAAATAACCACTTGTTTGTATCCTCCTATACAGACTAATTCTCTATCACGGTGCATCCCCAGAACATTGAAGGGAGATGAATTTTAATAGATTTAAATATTGCCTTAAATTTCTGGAAATTTTTTTATTTTAAACTGAGGAAATAATGATATAAAATAATAATTATTGATGGAGAACTTGAGTCAGTAAAAGGCGTAAAAATAAAACTAATTGAGTGTATTTTATAACATAGTAACGAAGATATGAAATGCAGAGTAACCACAATGCATTTGCGAGAACTAGTAATCCGCATGCTGACAAGGATAACATTGGGTTTACGAGTTAAGTAGTAACTGTACCAATGTTATAGCTACTAGATGGTTTTAAGCTAATACAGCTTCCACAGTTTGATATATTATATTATCAAGAAAAGGCCAGAGATAAAGTACTGGTACTAAAGGTACTTAATTAATATAAAACAAGTTATCCGATTTTTTTTGTTTTTGAGTTATTAAGTTTTTTTGTGTTATTTTACTAAAGTAGTTTAGATTATTTTCCTGAGCTTTTTCATAATTACCTGATCATACAACTATCCATGTTGTTTTGAAAAGTCATTTAATGTTGGAAAATATTCAATTGTACCATTTAAACCATTTAAAATTTTTGAGGGAATATTATAAATAAATTCTTATAATTATTCTCAGACTTAATTTTTGAAAATGTAAATTTTGTCAGCTATTTACCCTAGAATATTGCTGTGCTATCTCAATCACATCATATCTTAAACTCCACTCGAAATGCGTCTATGCGTCTGACACTAATTCTCCATGATCTACTTCCACTTCTTCAAGCACAGAATCGATCATATCAGGGTCACGCATTTCTAAAGGATATCCAGCTCCTTCTCCTGTTAAGGTCACAAGGTACCCGAAAGGTCTCCGTCCTTCCAGATAAGCACTATGAACTCCTAAAATTATACGGTGATCGGGGATTGATTCAGGTTTAAGATCTCTGTTACGGACAAAATTCTGCCTGAATAATCTGACGGCTTCAGAAGCACCTCTTGCATACCTATAAAGGTAGTGCATTTCTGCATAATATCTAGGTTTAAAGTACAGTATAGTTCCATCTTTAACAAATTATCTTCCAATCCCACAAATCTTAAGTCCCAAAATGGAAAATGTATCTTATTGAAGCACAAACACTATTTCAATATGGTTCATGTTTTGTGGTTGATGGTTCTGATCAACAAGATTTAAAATGTTAAAAGTGGATTTTATTAGATACATTATTAAAACCAATCTTTGTTGTATATTTTGAGTTGTTGATCACATAATAGATATAAACATAGTATGTTTGGTATGTAGATATCTAATACATCTGCAGTTATTGGATTACAACAGATTTTGTTTGCAGGTTTGTTTTGGGACTACTTTGTACTTTAAACTTAGAATGAACTAAAAGCTGTTTTGAAAACAAGATTTTTAACGCCTTTAAACACTCTAAATTCTAATACTACCTATAATTTTCTTGTGATATATTCATTGCGTAATGTATAGTTCTGCATGGACACTATCTACCATCAACGAATATCAATCTTAGAATTTGAGGCGTATCCTTCTTATAAGAGATCCGCTCTATAGAACAAATTATGAATGTGTGTATCTTATCGTAAATAATTACATCAACTCGCATACGCATTAATATATACTTTGACAATCACGAAGATTACAACATTATCTTCATTATTACAGCTGTACATATATCGTAACTTACCGACATGTGTCAAAGTCAATATCAGTACAATTTAATCTAATATTTATACCAGATAACTAATAGCTTATTTTAGTCTAGTTATTTTTCTATAACAATCCTTCTGTATTTTTATAATTTTACTCTTTTATACAATCTTTTGATTACGGTCCAAATCTAATCATCGTAAGGTAAAGAGTCACAGATACTGAAACTGTTATTTCTAAGCATGAACTTCTCATTCGATAAGTAACTATGAATTTCTGTTTTAAAATACTTTCCTCGTTTGGCTCTAAGAATTTTATTTTTATTATGCTATAACATTTTTAAAATTTTCATTACGCTAAGAAGATTTGTAGCCTGATAAAGTTTTAAAAACAGTAAACGATGATGATGAAGTCCTGTATAAAGTGTAAACAATCGAACGATTATTTTAAGACATAACGAGATCGTGCAATTGAGTAAGATGTAGATGGTACTACTTTTTAAATCAAATATATATATATATATATAAAATCATATATATATATATAATCATATATATATATATATATATATATATATATATATATATATGATTTTATAACTTGAAATCTAGAAGTTTACGCTCTGAAATGGCAATAGTAAAGAATAATAGAGGCAGAGTCCTTTACAATATATTGTTATTAATACGTTTGTTTCGAGAAACACAATAATCTAAAGCGCAAGATAAACATTATTATTAACCAAACAAAAGGAGAGATGTGACTCCCTAGACTCTAATTAGAAAGGAACGTGTTTGCTTCATTCCAAACAAAGGATTTTCTCAAAGGAGAATTTTCTTTATTTCTTTAAGCTCGTGGTATCGTGCTTGGGAATAAAATGAGTATCAGTTTTATTCTTTCCTCTTTTACTTTCTTTGTTATTATTAATATATGTATAAAGTGTTAATGATGACTAACACATTTAATATAGGATTTTGGTGGAAATATATACTTTGGAATCATCTGGTTTAAATCTAGCTCTAAAACCAAATTAAGTACTAAACATTTAAAAATTCATAACAGCAGGTCTAGACATATGAGCTCGTATGAAGTAGCAATGGTTGTGACCTATGGAAATTGTGACCTGAAAGCCTGCAAATAGTTTGCTTTATGATTAAAAGTTTATAACTAGTAAAGTTTCCGTACTATTCTGCACACCTCTATTACTTGTACTCACAGTAGTTGGAATATTATGCTTAAAAAGATCAAGTTACACTATGTGATACAATTATCTTAATTGATTTTAAACAACGAACACAACAGCATTAATTTTCCGAAAGCTCGACCAACTTTGTAATCGGATTGTGGAACCATGTGACTTAGGAGAACGCTGAACTGGACATCCCCGGCTTAAACCACCGGGAGTAACGGTGTCTTGCATTGGCCGGACTTTGCTCCCGATCTTCTCTAATGCCGTCATTAATCTATTATGTGTCTTTCGTTAATTTTTTAAATAATTATATATATATATATATATATATATATATATATATATATATATATATATATATATATTACCATTTTATATTACGAGTTTATTTTGTTTCTATTTTTCAGTTCACCTTAGTAAACGTAAAAATAAATAAGGGTTTTCGTGAAATATGGCATAAGAATTTATATATGCCTAATTTATAATGTATATTAAATCAATTCAGTTTAGAGTTACTTAATCACTATATAGTAAAAGTTTTTAGAAATAAAGTAGTACTTGCTGAGAACAAACATTTCGCGGTTAATCGGTTTCTCCTAAAATCATAATATGTATACGGGTATAGTTATTCGAATGGACTTATTCTTACAGTGAATTAGAATTAATAAGAATCATAATGCTGGGTAAAATCTAATAATTTAGTAATCTCTATACTTGTAAAGTAAGAAAACAAGGTATTCCTGAGAAAGCAAGCGTCTATATTACACTTCCATAAGTTAGTAAAATGTTTTCATATAGCAGTAACTAATAACTGTGAAGTCATATTCAGGAATATGATGGCCTTAGCAAGACACGAACTCTATTTATCGTTTTAATAATGCTAGTCTATTGAGTGAGACTCCTCATACCATCTTGTTATTGACGGTTTTCAAATCCTTTTCGATTATAAGTTTCCAGTTTTTTATAGATGTTTTTCATAGATGTTATGTTAGGTATAAAATATTATACTATTGTAAGAAAATTCATAAATGTCATTGTTACGCTACCTGTGTGTTAGAACACAATTTATTTTTTATAATAAGACACACTATTTTTATTTTTGACATGTTTGAAGATTACATGGAAGTTTATTTATATATATACGTGAAGGTAACGTTTATACGAGATACTACTCGTAGATACTAACGTACTAACGTTTATACTCGTAGATACTATATTTGTTGAAGCTAAATATTATGTTTTTATTTAATGGCGTTTTTTATAACGGAATTATAAATAATAATACATCTATGAACTAAACAAATGTACATTTAGATGGTTAAAATAAAGTTACTTTTTATTATTTAATTTTTATCAGTAAGTGATGAAATGTTTGCAATTTGTATCTGAGTAGTTTTTTCCGCTTATGAGTAGGTACATACATGTTAGCTTGTCGGTTTAAAAACACTTACTGACTGAAACTTAAATCTCCGCAGCATGTCAGAAATTTCAAGAATGTTACTTGTATTACAATGTGTCTACCTAGTGCGAACAGTAAAATTTAGATGTTAGTTATTTAATGATTTATTAGTTAATTATACTTATTTACAAGTTTTTTCTGCTGATATCATTAAACATAAATGTTAATAACAAATTAAGACGTTTAAATATTTTACTTGGTATTGAAACCGCACATCCCCGCTCACACACCCAAAGTAGACAATTAGGAAGCGAGCACCCATGGTGGCGAACGGGATGGCGGATCAGAACTAAGCCTAGAAGGAAAAAAAGAACACCGTGGATAGCGTGCTCAGATTCATTTACTAAATACAAAATTCACTGCTAACACAGAGTAGAAAAAAGACATTTTTAACCAAGATAAGAACCCTTCTGTCAAAATAACAGTATTGGCCTGACAAAAAAAAACTCATTAGTACAGTTCACCCAAAATTTGTCATGTCTCTGGTGCACCTGATTAAATAAAAAATTAGGAACCGCCATAATTTGAAAAAAAAATAACTGCCAATTCCACCCGGTATCTTTCGGCTAAGGGCGGCCTCCTAATGAAAACCAAGAAATAAAACTAAATGGCATTTAAACTAAACTTAAAAACTAAATAACAAAATATAAACTATAATATCTGGCAACAATAACAAAATAAATAAATTAAACAAATAGCAGGGTATCACAGATGTTGACTAGTGGTATTCAGCTCATTATGGAGGCCAGTGTTCCAGCAGAGCAGGAAAACCCTGGAATCTGATGTCTGCGACCACCCATGATGAAAAAGCAGCAGGAGGCAAGAGTTCCTCTCCTGGACCACGTCAGTGAGAAACGTAGAACTTACGCCAACATGTTAGTGGGAAAATTAAAAATAGAATTAACATTAAAAACTCAAAAACTAGGTAAAACATTTGCAATTACTTCCTCTAACGTGCAAGAATTTTCAGAAGTTCCTTGCCACCCTGAAAAGGATGTGCAGAGCGCTCTGAAACAGTACAGTCAGTGCCTTCTGCAGCCACAACGAACAACACTTACATATACTATGTAAAGACACATACATGAGCCGGGGAGATAACTGGGCTCAAGACTTTGAACAGGTTCAGTATATTCATAATTTATTAATCCTCACATATAGAAACCCAGGATTCTACAAATTTAACCTAGGTAAGGTTTCACAAGTCTTCTTAATTGTAGGCAACGAGGCAATCTAGCTTCTAGAAGTTTTCTATTGGTAGAGTTCAGATCATGGAATTACCTGACTTCTTGCAATTTTTTAACCTCCAGCCTATAAATCACCAGTGTCCTGGTTTAAACAGCCTCTAGGAGAGACATATGTTGATGTGGGTGGGATCTCTGAGGTCATCTCCAAGACACGAGTGAAAGAGGCGATGACGTATGTATCGAATGTGACGATAAAGGAAATTTGCTTTGAGTATTTTGCTTGCTGTGGACGTGATTGAAATAACCAGTCATTAAAACTGCCTGTCACGAAAAATAGAATATTAAGTCCAATAATCTTTACGTAATGTCCTTGGTGACTTTGTGCCACACCTCGACTGCCTAGGCAATCACGACGGATTCTCCGTGGCAACCATATGAATTTATAACGATGAATAAAAGAGAATCAAAGCTATAGGGCTTTTCCGTAATGAGATACTCAATTCGCATATCTCACAGAGTTTAGATTGTAGGTATTATCGCCCTTTGCTTTCATACTTATGTGTAATACTTATCTTACTTTTCATTCATTTAACTAACAGTTTAAACAATGAACCCTTACAAGATGACGGATAAATATAACTTTGTAAACAATATTGTATTAGTAGTACAAGTAAACACAATTAATAGCGTACCTCCTCATTAAATCGGAGCAAATCTGTTTACAGAGCATTTCCATCTAATTAATGATCTCAATATACCGGCACTTTACAACTTTGGAAACATATTATTTTTCCTGTTTTACAACATAGCCTACTTACATTAGTATTTATAAGTGCTAAAATTTAAATATTTAAAATATTGTGTTTTTGTCGTATAAATAAAAAAAATAATTAAAGCGTTGTAAAATAGTTATTTAAGACTGATTGTTTTAACTATTCAGATGTTTTATAAATTTTTTTAGATGACTGGCCCTGAAAGTTTTGAAATCAATCTGATAAAATCCTTTCTATTAACGTAAAAAATGAGAAAAAATTGCGTAAGGATTAGACAGTGCCTGCCTAGGGTATGAACACATGAACACGCCGGCACAGCAGCGTGGCGTGAAGCGTCATGGGTTAGAATATGAGTAGTTGAGGAAGATTTATCGAAGTGTCTACACGCGTTATTATCAAGAATGACGAATGTTTATTAAATAAGTTTCTCAGCATTTACTTCAGAATGTCTCATGCTTTTATAGACGACAAGAAAGTTTATTTAAAAATTAATCAAATGTATGCGTAGATATTATATTTTTATTTCGTTTCAAAACAGAGAATAAATTATAGTATTCGCCTTATATATTGCCTTTTTTCTTCAAACACACACACATTTCACTCTGTATCTCAATTAAAATACTTGTACTTGAAAAAAATAAGGATTACATAAACATAATGGTATATGACCCACCTGGTTTAGCGCTATTTTCACTGCTATTTTCATACCTGAAATAATAAAAATGCACAGCGCAGTCCCGCACCATAATAATAATATGAAAGCGCCATGCCGCGTCCTGTGTGTTCGTGCCTTTAATATAGTGATCGTCCGTCCGCCTGCACGTTTGTAACTCTTGACATAAAGTTACTCTAGACTTGAAGCTTTATGAAAAAGTCCTTAAGGAAAAACCCTCTTGACTTTGGAGTCGTAAGGTTCAAAAGCAGTCCGTGGGTTCATTAGTTCTTTTTTTGCGATAGCTCTTTTAGGGTGATCCTAGAAACTTGAAACTATACACATAGTTTTTTTTTGTCCAAGAGAAATTTCTGTTATTTTTAGGATCCAAAGATAAAAAGTCAGTCTGTCCGACCGTCCAATAACATTTTTTACCAAGCTCCGCCGATTTCTTTGATGCTCGATTTATCGGTTTAAAAACTTATTTATGTGTTTTTAATCTGATTTTTTAAGATTAGAAGCACACTAGAATTCTGCCACTCCGTTATATTTGCCTTAAGGAGCAGCTTCTAAGAACTTATAAAATATCCATATTTAAGTTACAAAAGTAAAAAAAAAAAAAAATAAAACAAATGTAACCTTATTTAAGGAAGAATGTTTACTTGTTAAATCAACCGAATGATCACATACATCCCAAACAAAACTAAACATCTGAATCTATAGTTTTCTCGAGACTTTAAATTGAAATAAAATCCCTTTGAAGAAAATAGGAAGTAAGGATGTGAAGTTCAGTACGTATATGGAGCGGAAAGAGGTGAACCACGTAAACACGTCCAGGGCACATTGTACTGCAAGTCTTCCATTACGGAGACACATTACCGAGTGGCTTGTGACCCCACTGTGTCTGTCTGCGCTAAAACGTGTCGTACCTCTGTCATAATTCTGGAGATGAGCAGTTGTTGTGAGTGAGTATATGTAATGTAATATTGTACTGTCACTAAGTACAAATATAAGACAATTTTTGTTTACTGAATTTGTTATCTACAAAAAATGTGAATTTTTATAGGAAATAACTATAAATATAGATAAATATATGCACCAAGTTTTAAGTTTCGAAGTCCTTTTTTATTAAGGCTTTTTATAAAAACAGACAGGCAGAGAAAAGGAATGTCATTTGAATTCTAATTCAATAGCATTCTTCCTTGGACTAAGATCACGTACCACGAAGTGTCATCGAACAGTGTAGTGTCTATAATAATTAATGAAACAAATATCTTTCTCACAAATTCTTCAGTTCTCTAAATGTTTTACAAGTTAGTTAATTACGTTATTATACCAATTGCATGGTATACTTTAAATAAAAATAAAAATTTAATAAATAAAATTTTATTTTAGAATTGTAAATGGATAGGGAATAAAAAAAGTAAATTTATATTGTAATCCAGCGGAGGCACAACGCGCTTGGAATCTGGTCTAGACCTGACTTGATGGCAGTGAATGCTAAACAATAGTTTACAGTGGACTCTATCTTTGGTTAGGCGGCCAACCTGCGTTGGGAGAGATTTAAACAGGCCTGCAGGAACAGGAGCGTAGTCGTGCAGGCCGAGAAACCACGCTCTGCGACCTTTCCGAGTTGAGAAGCGATAGAGTAAAGTCTTTAGTGCGAGTTTAAAAGTAGTGTCGGGCGTAGGATCCGTCGGTATAAATTATATTAATACCGAACTCCAAGACCTTCACGACCAAAGAGCTAAGTACTTTTGACTGAATTATTAAATTTTTCTAAATTTGAAATTTGCAAAATTAAGAAGTGAATTAATTTGAAATTGGAATTGAAAATTTGAAATTAACGATCAAATTCTGTTGAGTGTGGACTATAATATATATAAAATTGTAAAGGAGTAAGTTATTTAAAGTCGAACTTAAAATTTCATTGAAATTATAGGGATTGTAGTAAAAATTAAGAGCTGCAGGTGCTGCGCCATTTCCTGTAGGAAGTTGTGAAAAATTCCTGTTGAGAACTGTTTAGTTTTGTTTGAGAATTTTATTTGAAAGAAGTTTATAATTATTATTTTATTAGTTTTGAGAAGAAGCCTATTTAATTTATTTCATTCAAATTTATTCAAGATTATTATTTTATTTTTATATTTTATACACACGTATTTAGAGGACAGTGAGCCCATATTATATCGAAAGTGCCTTGCCAAAGGAAGTAGTAATTTTAACCTATTGTTCAAAACATTGTTTTGGTGGAATACAAGGTTAATAATTGACATTTGAATTGATTTAATAAACCTGAATATTTCTAAAAAGGTGCAGTCTTAATTTCCACCAGTATCTACTTAAATCTTAAGAGTTCGAGACTATTTAGGGTCATCATAATAAAAACAAAAAAATTTTGTATATTAACATTCAGTATAGTTATAAATAATTAAATATTTGTATTGAAAAACTTGTATTGATATTTTCTTCCAGATGTAGTTATAATCTGGATACCCGTCTACGTGACTTTACAAAACCTATTTTTTGAAACGGCTTTAGTCTTTATGTCAGATTAGCGGTCAGCCCTTACAGTTTAAATCTTTTATAATTTTCATAAACTAAGAGAGCAAACCTCGAGTGTGTCGCCCTGAAAGAAAAGTCCAATTTCCAAGACAGAGAAGAATTAGACTCTTGAAATTATGTAAATTATGTATGAAAATGAAATTATGAGTAAACAAAAAAAAATAGTTAGCAGATTTTGTAATTGACTCTTTACTTCGTGATCTTTATACTACTTCAATATTAAAAATTGAAACATTTTATAGTTTGTTTTGAATGGAAATGCTCCAATTTTATGCAAAGTAGTCTTATGTAACAGGAATACTTATGTACTGAAATCTAAACAAACACTATGCTGAAAAGAGCATCAAACGAAAAATATTGTTGTTTACAATACTACTTTCGGTACCTTTTACAAGCCTGTACCACTCACATGTTGATTTTTAAAGTCACATTTACCAATTGTTTTCACTATAACATAGAAATATAACCATAATTATTACGTCTTTCATGTTCCTTATACGAGTAGACAAAACACGAAGAGAAAAAATAGCAAAATGTACCAGAATATTAGTCTCGCTTCTAAACTGAAGAATTTGAACAAAACACATTTGAATTATTCTAAGAATTCTAAGCTGCACATACATTTTGTACATTAATTATTTGAAACTATGGGGTTTTTAAGTAATGAGCAGTTAAACATTATTTGTTTAATATTTTCGTTTCTTGTCGGCAGTGGCTGATCGTTGACTCCACGTAAGAACGAACTTGCAAGTTTCAAACAGTAACGCTGTATGGAAGGTGTAAAATATTATACCTCACTATATTTTAAATTAATGAACTTCCTGGTCTTAGTAGAAACTTACGATGGAACACTATAACCAGGTCAGAGTGCCTCTGGCGCCATACTGAAACTGGAACCCTGGGGATACTAAATATCAGCGTATCTTCACACTTTAATATAGTGGTTTAAACTTAGCGTTGTAAACTAAAAAAATATTATTTATTTAAAAATTCTATCTTTTATAGTTAGGAGAAGTGCAATAACTATCTTAGATTTAAAAATAAAATTCAATAAACACACAAAAACATAACCAAATTATTTTCGGAAAATATTAGAAGACATTATTTTATAAACAGTCAAGTAATTAGTTCTGGACTAATATTTATAGAGTATCTGTTATTTATATTATATTCCGTTGTTGTGAGAAAATTATTTTAAAATATTTGGGAAAAGTGTATTTTAGTAGGCCTAATATTTTATTTACGAGCCTGTGTTCGGCAAAGTTAAAATGTAGGTGTTTGATCAAGTTACCGTTTTCAAAATAGTCTTGCAATATGGTCATATCATTGCAATTATTAAGACCTAAGAAGCTGTACAATTGTGGTCTTCCTAAGAATTCAATGGCAAAACACAACACACAAATCTCTTAAAGCAAATCACATTTTTAGACCGAACTCATCTATTTTCACATTTGTGAATGATATGACAGAGGCAGACTGTAACACAATTGCAATAATGTTAATAGTGCCTTTACAAAATATTTATGAAGTATTCTACTATCTATAGGTTAATATATATATATATATATATATATATATATATATATATATATATATATATATTCATTCATAATTGAATGTGATAGTTTGTGAAGGTGTTAGGATGTATGGATGTCTGGATGTTTAATATCTAATCACACAAATACGTTGTAAGCCGGCGTTGGACGAAGTTTTACATATTGGAGAAAATTAATTTACTACACAGATTGGCAATATTTGTTATAGCTGATAGAGTCACAGAGACGCATTGTTACTTTACTTTGTATTTGCATGAATAAATATCAGTTGTCATTGTATAAAAATCACTCTTTTAAGAATAAGAATAAATAATCACTGGTTTGAAATTTTTCACCATAATCTGCACATACCATAACGATGTGCACGACATAACCCAAATCTTCCATAATTGCTTCAAACTAAAAGAAATCGTTTAGAACAAAATTCTGAATGTAGTTGATATTGAAGGATTGTTGAAATTTTAAATCATACTACTAAATATTAGATTAATCTATATTACTCCTTTTTATTTTACATATGTGTCAAAATTTAAAAAATCCACATGACTGCTAATATAGCATGTTTACTGATTTTCCTGTCATATGTATTGAATTTAACCTCTCTGCAAAATCAGTGTTGATTTTATAATCAGGTAACTTAATTTTATAATCAGGTAACCCGTCCCAATCAAGCCCCTTTTGTTTACTATTTGCAATGTGT